>NC_090649.1:417444800-417566189 GCF_040937935.1 Hyperolius riggenbachi | reverse complement strand
AGAGGAACTCCAGTGAAAATAATGTAATAAAAAAGTGCTTCATTTTTACAGTAATTATGTATAAATGATTTAGTCAGTGTTTGCCCATTGTAAAATCTTTCCTCTCCCTGATTTACATTCTGACATGTATCACATGGCGACATTTTTACTGCTAGCAGGTGATGTCATTGGAAGGAGATGCTGCTTGCTTTTTTTGGCAGTTGGAAACTGCTGTAAACAGCTGTTATTTACCACAATGCAACAAGGCTCCCACAGTGTAATGTCAAAACCATGGTCCTGCTATCACACGGTAGGAGGGGTTTCACCACAATATCAGCCATACAGAGCCCCCTCTTTTCCATTGCTATCTCGGCATGGAGTCGGCGTAGATGGCTTCATGAGCTATCGCTATAGATTGTGGTTTGGCATTTCCCGTGACCTGTACCTGATGTGTATGTATACTGTATGCCTCTGAGGAAGTGTTTTTTGGCCGTGAAACACGTGTCAGGCAGTCTCTTTTGTGAAATGGTTTCCTGAATCATGTCCACACTCCATATCTGCAACTTAGATTTGTGATCGAAGAATAAAAAGTGAATTTGTTCCTATGAAACCCAGTGTTTTCTTATTTGGACTGTGGCATATTTAGTGCATTTTTTCAGAGTGGAACCAAACTATCTGTTTTAGTGTGGCTATTGTAGTTGTTTTTTTGCCTACGTTTGGGGATTTCATGGAAATGTGACTTTGCACAGATTAACCACTTAAGGACCACGGGCTTACACCCTCCTAGTGACCAGGCCATGTTTTACAAATTAGGCCACTGCAGCTTTAAGGGCTTGCTGCAGGGCCATACAACTCGGCACACAAGTGATTTCCCCCCCCCCTTTTCTGCCCACCAACAGAGATTTCTGTTGGTGGGCTGTGAGCACTCCCTCAATGTTTGTTTTTTTTTACACATTTTTTTTTGTTTATTTTTACAATACATTTGTTTATTTTAAAAATAAACGGCAGGCAATCAGCGCGATCGGCTGTCATAGGCTTCAGTCTATGACAGCGGATCGCTTCTCTACCACTCGAGGACAGCCGTGTGACACGGCTGTCCCCAGTACAGCGCTGCTGTAGATTGCAGCGCTGTACAGAGTAAACAGATGTTGGTTTCACCATCTAACAGTCGAGACTGATGGCGGAGCTCCGTCATTCAAGTGGAGATGCGCTCGATCTCCTGAAAAACCCCGCCCCAGGACTTCACGTCAATTGGCGTGGAGTGGTACTGGGGCTGCCGCTGCATTCACGCCAATTGGCATTATGTGGTCGGCAAGGAGTTAAGTACAATCCTGCAGCGTCAAGGAGAGAAGACCCATCGTCTCAGTTGTGAGGATGTGATGCATATATACTTTGTTTTTTTGCTCATATATCAAGACGCTGCTTGTATATCAAATCAGAATTTCTCAAAAAATGTTGCTAGTATAGCAAAGCGCTCTTAAACTAAATTATTCTCAATGCAAGGTTTTACTGTATCATTATTGTTTATATAGCACTGACCTCTTCCTCTTTACAGATTCCATAGTAATATCACTCTCTATCAATTGAATGGCTAGCAGTCGAAGGTCCATTTCTGGGGGGAACCAATTAACTTCTAAAAAGTTTTTAGAGCTGTGATTTCCTCATGGGGGACTCTCAGGAGGTTTTTTTTTTTTATTATTTTTGAAAGCACTTGGCATTTACTCCGTTCAACTGCCAAAAAATTGTGAAGCAAGCAGGGAGGCTGACCAGCATCTTTGTATAAATCTTTTTCAGGTAGTCTTTATAAAGGGTAAGAGAATTCCCCCCCCCCCCCCCATGAAGAGATGGACTAGCCCAAAACCTTTCGGTTCTGTCAGATTTCTACTACCTACTATTTCATGCATTTTAAATTGTACATTTTTTCGCAGTAGTAGTCCTTTTAAAATAAGCACATGATGTACCTGCAAATAAATATACACCCCTGCACACCCAAAATATGATGGCAGAAGGTCAATACCCAGTCTGGAAGGAGAACGGGCATCTTTTTAAACAACTCTCTGGTGACCTTTGAGCACTTAACACTATTGCACAATAACCACTAAAGTGGCAATGCGTGTTGATATAAAGGAATCCAGTGTGCATGGACCCATTATGTGAGCTTTGCTTTCCTCTGATTTCAGAGTTGTTCTAATAAAGTGTACCTCCAAGTGTTAAACTTGAGCCCTGACTCTAACTCCTGTGTCTTATGGTGACGGTCACTGTAACCCTTGGAGAGCACTGGTTGTCTGCAGGCTTCACAGATTGTGGGATTACAAGATATAGCGCAGAGGAATACTCTCTCACTTCCTACTATAAGCTATAAATACACAGAAAAAAACATTCTTAACATATGAGCTATTGGCAGAGGGAAATTGCTTTTGCCACTGTGATTAATTCCCACACTCATTAAGTGTAGCTTAAAAGGTTAAAATAAAGGTAGGTAGAGTAAAGGTTAGTGCGAGTGTTTAGTCTGGTACAAATGTGAGGCCTGTTGATGTGGAGACCATGTTTGACATGGAGCAGTTCATTTCAGCGCATGCTCAGCAAAAGACTGTCATGGTCGGGTTCTTGATTTTGGCATAGGCATTAGTGGATATATAGCTGCTTTGCCAGCTTATCACAGTAAGGTGCTTTGGAGTCAGTATTTAGCCGTGTTATGATGCTAGAATCGTATTAGTGTGCTTGAGTTTGGTGCCGATGGCTGGCTATTATATAGCTGAATCTGCCAGGCACTGAATACTCTGAAAGCTAACATTAAAATCTCAACAAAAAAAAACAAAAAACTGAGCATACAACCTGATTTTGAAGATAACTAGTGTCTCTTTGCCCCCTCAAATACCATGGGAGAGTGGACATGACCTAGACTTGCCTTCCTATACAGTGTGAGATGTTGTGACTTAAAAGAGAGCCAAAGGTGGGCTCATAAAATAATAAAAAAAAGATGCTACCTGATCCAAGGGGCCGGGCAGATCAGGTAGCCGCCAAAACAGCTACTCTCCGCAGCTCCTGTGGGCTGTGCTGGCCCACTTACACTTTCGTGATCTCTGGGTCACAGTGGAAGGAGAGAGATCTCTCACAGCAGTGTGCAGGGAGGCGGGGAAGCAGCAGGGGGCGCAGCCAGGGAGAGAGAGCTGTACAATGGCAGCTCTCTCCTTTAGTTACCCTAAGATTGCAACAAATATTGTTGCTAATTTTAGTGGGCTATAGCCCGGCAGTGGTGGGGCAGAAAGCGACGGTGGGGGGACACAGAGGCATGTCATGAGGCAGAGAACATGCCTCTGTGTCCCATCTGTCCCCCAAGGAACCGCCTCGGGTTCTATTTAAAGTGGTCCTGAACTCAGAACTTTCACTCTGCCGTAAAAGATACAAAACAGCATAATAACCTTTAAAGAACAAGCGACACCCATGCTAACCTAGAAATAAAAAACACCATATACAAGTAGATAAATATTACTTCTACTTGCATAACAGATGTATTGTGCTATCCACGTAATGATTCCTGTGAATTTTACAAAGGAAAAGCAGAAAATCCTATTCTAGGCAGTGGCCATCTTGCTAAGCTAACACTGACATCATATCCTCCCTGACTCTTGTTTTCCCCTCCCTTCTCTTGCTCATTGTGTATTCATTAGCTGCCCTCCCCCAGAGTCTTCAGACACTCCCATTGAGGTGTATACTAACTGCACTAGGGCCAGTGCTCCTAAAGTATGTGATAACTACAAACCATAACAGCAGAAAAAGTTTTGAAAGTTTTGAATGCAGGATTAGCATCTTTATCACTTAATACACTCAGACCAGTTGCTGTTGAAATTTGATTTTTATGGTGACAATACCGCTTTAAAGGTAACCTTAAGTGTGGCAAAAAAAAATTATTTACTCACCTGGGGCCCTCAGCCCCCTGCAGCCGATCGGTGCCATCGCCGTGTCTCGGAGATCCTCCCGTCCTCGCCGGCGACCACTTCTGGTTTGGCCGTCACCGGCTGACAGGCTGGGAACACGAGTGAATCTTCGCGTTCCCAGCCATAATATCGCCCCCTATGCTGCTATTGCAGCCTCCTTGCCGCAATAGCAGCATAGGGGGCGATATTGTGGCTGGGAACGCGAAGAATCACTCGCGTTCCCATGCCTGTCGGCCGGTGACGGCCAAACCAGAAGTGGTGGCCGGCGAGGACGGGAGGATCTCCGAGACACGGCGATGGCACCGATCGGCTGCAGGGGGCTGAGGGCCCCAGGTGAGTAAATGTCATTTTTTTTTTTTGCCACACTTAAGGTTACCTTTAAAGAAAAACATTTCTTTATTGCAGCTGATACAAATACTGCAATAAATCTGCAGTGTCTACTTCCTACTTTCATTGAAGCAGACATATGGTTAACATCCTGTGTTTACCAATTGGCTGTCCTGCCATGGCAGTCAGCTGACACAGCTGACTGATCAAATTACAACGGATAATTAGTCACAGTTGAGGGGGAATTAGACAGGTTAAACTCTCTAAATACATACAGGGTGCATTTCTATGTTTTCTTTCTGTCCTGTGCAAGAGTTCAGGTCTATGTTAAGGTGGCCATTAGTGATACAATTTTCCGAACAATCCTTCACATGAATGATCGAAAATTATAGTTTGGCTCCACTAATGGACAAAAATATCCTAACCAATCTGACCACATTAATGAAGTCCGTCCGATTTTTGGATAGATTGAATCAATGTGATTTAATTGATTAGGAGATTTTTGTCCATTAGTGGTCCCAATAATTTGTTAGAAATTGTTGATACAAATAATCGTTCATAAACAATTGTACAGTCCAGCTGCATGCCTTTGTGGCCACAAGCATTGCTGTTGTTGCTTCAATAATTATGCTATCTCTAGATATCTCCTCCTTACAGTCTGTGCCACCATTGCATTTTTCTTTTTTCCATTTATTTTGCATGTGAACTGCTTTAACCACTTTACCCCCCGCGGTATGGATTTCTCCGTCCCTTTTTGCACCCTTAAAAAACCAAGGGACTGAGAAATCCGTGCCTTCCACGCTACTGCCGCTGTCCGTGCTCCCGCCGCTTGTGCGCGTGCTCCCGCCGCTCGTGCATGCCGCCGTCCGTGCATGCCGCCGTCCGCTCGCCCGGAGATGAACAGGGGAAAATCCATTCCCGTTCGTTGATCTAAGCCCCCACAATGATCTGCTGCTTCTATGAGAAACAGCGCGATCATTGTGATTTTCCCAGTCTCATACTGCTTCCTGTAAGCGTCCTTCTGGACGCTTGCAGGTCGCATGAATACAAACTCACTTTGGCCATCTTGTGGCCAAATAGTGAAACTACACCCTAAAGCATTTTACATATACAAATACATTAGTTTTACACTACACAAAAAAAATGCACCTTTATTTCCAAATAAAATATTGGCGCCAAATATTGTGATAGGGACATAATTGAAACGGTTTTATAACCGGGACAAATGGGCAAATACATTTCATGGGTTTTAATTACAGTAGCATGCATTATTTAAAAACTATAATGGCCGAAAACTGAAAAATAATTTTTTCCCACATTTTTTTCCTATTTTCACATTAAAACACATTTAGAATAAAATCTTGGCATAATGTCCCACCTAAAGAAAGCCTAATTGGTGGCGAAAAAAACAAGATATAGTTCATTTCATTGCGATAAGTAATAATAAAATTATAGACTAATGAATGGAAGGAGCGCTGAAAGGTGAAAATTGCTCTGGTGTTCAAGGGGTAAAACCCCTCAGTGGTGAAGTGGTTAATATTGTTGGCGGGCTGGTGTTTCACAGTGCAAAGTTACTGACAAGATGAACTTTCTACCAGTGTCTTTTTTTCCATTTATTTTGCATGTGAACTGCTTTTAATATTGTTGGAAATCTGGTGTTTCACAGTGCAAAATGACTGACAAGCTTAACTTTCTGCCAGTGTCTTTTTTTTTCCATTTATTTTGCATGTGAACTTCTTTAATATTGTTGGAGGGCTGGTGTTTCACAGTGCGAAATTACTGACAAGTTGAACTTTCTGCCAGTGAAACGACTGGCACACTACAGGAATTCCTGAATAAAATATGCTATGGTAGGGTGAACATTCATTGTACATTTTTAGGCTTAATGTCTACTTTTGACTAAAATGTACAGTACCTTTTTTTTTTTTTTTTAAATTGTCCAGTTACTATTGATGATTTTAACTGGTGCTTGGAACATTGATAATGCACAGCACACATGCAGTAAAGAGAGCCATCGCATCTCCCACATCTAAATTAATGCAGCAGCATATCTGTCCCTTTGGTACTGTTCAAAATGTTAATTTAGCTGGCTATGCAGAAGAATTTTGAGGACGGATCTTTGCAAGGATTCTTAGGTAGTACAACCCTTTATCACATGCTTGTTTTAGTTAGCAGATGAGAATAGATCATGCTGGATAGACTTTTAGCCAAGTAAGCATTTTTTTTTCCATCCGTGTTCAGAATAATTGTGATAAATGTCCGAGTTTATATAATGCATATCAGATGGCTTATATTGAACCTACACAGGAAAGCTCTGAGTAAAATAGCTGATCATACACACACTAAAAAGGGCTAAAGGAATGACATACTTCCTACAGTGAGCTATAAATACAGAAAAAAAAAAATCTTAATCATATAGGATCTTGGCAAAAGGAAATGGCTTTTGCCATTGTTACTTCTGACACTTACTAAGTGTAGCTTAAAGACTACATCCGGTCAAAAAAAAGGTTTAAATGGCAATACATATATATATATATATATATATATATATATATATATATATATATATATATAGTTTATGCACTGTGAATAGTTGAACATATAAAGCTTACGGTACATCTGATACTACTTCGTGTCTAGAACAGACACACATTTATATCTGTAGTAGCACCTCTACCTTTCTCCTCATGCTGAAGCCTTGCAAGTACACCCTCAGCATCGTGCCCTCCCCTGCTTTCTGCCTGCCTGGATCAAATTACTTCTCTTTCCATTGTGTGTAGAAGAGAGTAGAGACAGCAGAACAGAAGCAGCCTGTCTTATCGTGTCTGTTTGCTAGAATGCTTATCCCAGATGTTTGCCTGCATGCCTGGAGTAGATTACATTTCTTTTCACAGTTATTGAAGCATGAAATGGGGAAGGTGGGGAGAGGGTGGAGTCATGACATCAATCTCTCAGCATCCTTTGCACCAATGGCTAGTAATGAAAACTAAAGTAAAAAAAAGCCTCAGGGGGAAGAACACTATTTTTATGTGTGATGTAATATATCTTAGCAACTTATTAGGTTTATACAAACTGTTATTTATAATTTACATACTCCTTTAAAAGGTTAAAATAAAAGTAGGTAGAGTAAGGGTTAGTGGTAGTGTAATTTCTGGTGCAGACGTGAGGCCAGTTGATGTAGAGGCCGTGTTAGACATGGAGCAGTTAATTTCAACATGATAAACAAAATGGTAGGGTATTTGATTTTGGCATAGACATTTGTGGTTCGATATCGGAATTGCTGTGTGAGTGTGTGTGTGTGTGTGTGTGTGTCCGTGTGTGTCTGTGTGTGTGTGTCCACGTGTGTGTGTGTGTGTGTCCGGGTGTCCGTGTGTGTGTGTCCGGGTGTGTCATAGGGCCGGCGATGATTAAAGTGGTCCGACATTGGTTCATAAAAAAGAGAAAGGTCCCTGAATAAGCATGCACATC
Source organism: Hyperolius riggenbachi (assembly GCF_040937935.1). NCBI lineage: Eukaryota > Metazoa > Chordata > Amphibia > Anura > Hyperoliidae > Hyperolius > Hyperolius riggenbachi. The sequence goes on along the minus strand of NC_090649.1, from coordinate 417,558,477 downwards.
ACATGTGTCTGACTGGATTAACCCCATACTGATTGATTTAGACACTACTGATGCATAAAAGATCAGCAGGATGCCAGGAAACTGGTATTGTTTAAATGGTAGTAAATATGGCAGCCTCCATATACCACTCCCTTCACTTCCTTCAGTCTTTGACTTCTAAACCTACGGGACTGCATGGCCACCCTTTAAAGCTGCAAAGAAAGTAAGGCAGAATTGTCCAACAGCCTGGTGGTTCTGAGCCATCTGCCTGCTTGTCTTGCGTAATGACACTGAGATAGCACCAACACAGGGGGATGGAATGGGATGCATGACTTTGGCTTGCAGGATGTACCTGGATGGCGCGTCTAAGTATAGGTTTTAGGCTGGATTCACACTGTGCAATAATGCATGCGTTATGTGTGTGAACTGGTATAGACACAAATCGTAGGCAGTAGTTAAAAGCCTGCATGCAGTGAATTAGAAAAACCTGATCTGTTGCAAAGCAGAGATGCAAACAGGCTCACAGAATTATTCTGCAACACAAGTGCCGCAGTGTGAATACACTCTAAAGGCCCCTTTTACAGTTGCAGGTTAAACCTGCATCGTGTTTTCCTTTGCTGCCCAGCAGGGAGTATGTCATTGAATATGGGGTGGTGCTGTGTATATGACCCTGTCCCCACACTCTGATGCAGGGTCATATGACATTTTTTGAGTTGTGACGCGGCAGGAGCATTGCATCAAAACTAGACAAATACGTGTAAAACCAGCCTTTATGCAAACCTATACACATCATACTTACCTCCTGAGTAGTCTACTCATCAATCTCTCCTCTCCTGCGTCCTGTTTGTCCACTTTGACCAATGGAATTCTCAGTCCTCCAATTTGAAAATGGCCACTACGCCATTACAGCTTCCTGTTCAGCACGCGGTTAATCTGTAACATCACCAACTGGAGCCATAGGGATACATGGACATTACCTTGCTCACCAGTTCTCCTTTCAGCTATACCTGACAGCAACTGATATATATATATATATATATATATATATATATATATATATATATATATATATATATATATATATATATATATATATATATATATATATATATATATCATCAACTGATATATTTCAGTCTTGTCAGAACTGAAAGGAATGGTTGTAAGAAAATGGTGAGATTCTGAGAGGAACTGACGGCGAGGCAAGTATGTAATATTCATTTGTAGGGGCATTGTGTGTTTATTTTAAATGATTTTACTCATTTCCGGTTTACTTTAACCACTTCGGGACTGGCCGCCTAACCCCCCTTAGGGACTAGGGCATTTTGCGGTGGAGGGGGGTGCACGCGTTTGGGCTGGATCCCATCTGTGGCTAGCTGGGCAGTCTTCCCCCCCCCCCCTGTGCGCAGCAGCCATCACTTACCTTCCAGGCTCCAGGGATGAGCCTCAGTAGCCCCCTTCTTCTCCGGCCGGCATCTCCGCTCCAAATGACGCTCAGGTCGGGTCGCGGCTTGATGGCGTCATCAAGCCGGGACCCGGCCCTGACGTCAGACGGAGCAGAGATGCCGGCCAGAGCAGAGGGGGGCGCCGATCGTCGCTGGAACGGCAGGGAGGTGAGTGAATCCTCTTCTTTTTTTTCCCCCTGCCGCCGCCGCTGTCAAAGTGATCACTACGATCCGACGGTGATCGTAGTGATCACGTGATCAGCAGCCATACGCGATGGCTGCTGATCACTGAGGGGAGATGCCAGCTGTCATATGACAGCTTAATCTCCCCCTCCGGGTGCGCACGATCGCGTCGGGAGCAGTTCTTTAGCGCGGACGTTGAATCAACGTCCGGTCTGAACTGTACCACCCCCTACTGGACGTTGATTCAACCTGCGGCGCTCCCCAAAGGTTAAAGGTAGTTTCAAACGGGCACGTTGCATTGCGTTATAACTTACACATAAAACAAGGTTTGCAGTGACATGCAATATAAAAAAGGCAAAGAAGCAACTTGCTAATGACCACTTTCATTGACTAGTATTATCAGTATTGTACTGTGTTCGCAATCTTGCTTAGTATTATGTGAGTCTACAAGTGCAATTCTAACATGCTTACAGAGGCTCTCGGCTGCGTTACAGACCACAAGTTTCTTTTCTCCACTGATTGCCTGATGAAGCGGGACCTTGCTTGTGAAACGCGTTGCCTATTGGAGCCATAATTGTTATTTTTGTAATAAAATAACGAATCCTTGTCTGGTTTTCCTTGAGGGAGGTAAGTCCACCAACTTCCCCCTTTTACACTGTTTTTAGACGTTTTTATTCTATATTGGTGCCTCTGTTCAAAACCTTTGCATCTAACATGCTGCATGTTCTGTGTTGCAAGATCAGATTTTGTTACATCACAACTGATGAGGTGTGAACTGTACTAGACTTTAAATAGCACCATGTTACAAAGCACTAAACAGCAACACAACTTGTCAGTGTGAAAGTGCCCTTATGCACTATAGGTCTGAGATCTGAAAAGTCTCTTTAGGGGTGCACGACGGGATTTTGAACGTAGCAAAGGTATTTTTTTTTCCTCTAAAGAAGTTTATTAAGACAATTAATGAAAATTGTCATAGGGCACCCTTTTGTACAGCAGATTCACTGGTAAACTCTGCTCTAACTAACTATCTCGTGCAGACGCTGCCTAGTAATCATGATGATAGAATTCAATAGTATTAACTAGACTAAATATTGATTAAAGTGCTGTTAATTTATGTGTAGTAGACTTGACAAATCGAACAAAAAGAGACGTGGAATCTTGTAGCAGTTGCGCTGTGACTGGTTTGCATGTGCTTTTGCCACATTGCTGAGTTATTTTCCATTATTAATTGATGCTGATTTATAACACTGTCGCTTAATATCCCCCTGTGATTACACCATACAGAATTTCGGCACGAGGCTCGCAGTTGCTTTACTGCACCTCGGTACTTTGGACGTGTGGAAAGCATTTTCCCTTACAGGTGGTATTCTGCATTGTCTTATTGTTTTGTTTCTTAGGTTGCTGCATCTCGGTGCAGATATAACCTATGATATAAACGCACTAGTATTTTCAAGTAAGATTCCTTTTTTTTTTTTTTTTTTTTTTTTTAACTTAATTTTTTTTATTGAAAAATTTTTCAACACATACAACATATATATCACATAACAGCTCAAATGATACATGAGGTACAGTGGAGTTCTCATAAGTATAAATATACTCAATGTTTGTACCATAAGATCCAGTTGAGCTAGTTATCTTTAAACAGAAATATTAGCATTGACATACATACAACAATTAACATTCAGACACACTATATGAACATTTTAAACTTGAGCTTCCTTGTAGTCCCACCCTATTATTGCTATTGCCTCTTTTACTTTAGTAAATATTTATTAGTTTATGTTCCATATCTAGATTTAGGGAGACTATGGCCTCGATTCATCAACACTTAGCAAATTTGTTAACAACAGTTTGGTAAAATACCGAATTTGTTAACTTTATTTCAGGATTCATCAAAGTTATCTACAGCTGTTAGCGAACATTCGGTAACGATTCGCTAAAACGGAAGAAAGTGCAATTCATGAAAAATAAAGTGGGCGTGGTTTAGCGTTACATTTAGGATTAGTTATCTCCTTCACTGCTCTGTCGTTATTCCTGTCAGATCATTGCTGACAGAGAAGGTGGAGCCATTTGAAGTGGTTATGTATCAGCTGAGAGTGATTCAAAGGCGCAGAAGGGCAAGAATAAGGTCTGCAACCATATAAATTTGTAAGAGAAGAGATTTATTTGCTATAACACGACATCTGCATTTCTCTTGAATCATCTTGGAAGAGAACACAGGCAGTGCCAGGGTTAACTAATTTTGCTAGCTGCACTATAATGTTTTAGAAAAGGCTCCTATTAAATTGTGGGATTGTCCCAACCACTTCCAGAATCCTGGTCCAGGTGTTAAGCCCTATTCAGAATGTTGCTACGTAGTGCTCAAAGGACTGCCTTTTACCCACAATTCCATGGGAATCTTATGGCCTTGTGTTAAATTACCGCTGTAAAATGGAAATATCGACACGTTACCGAATGGTTACCGAATTGTTATCGAATTCACACCGAATGCCGAAAAACCTTGATGAATACAACTAGAAATCGCTAAACTTCGAATTCGGTAATTTAACAAACTGGAAAAAGTTATCTCAAAGACAATGATGAATCGAGGCCTAAGTTGCTTATATACTTCCAAGTGGGGGGTTCGGGGTCTTTCCAATGTCCACATATGGCGAGCCTCGTAGCACAGAGGATATGTGTGATTCGTAATCTATTTGGGCTTGGGAAGAGTCCAACTCCAATGTGCAAGAGAGCCAGTTCTGGGGAGGGGTTGGTAGGTCTATCAATTATATTTAAGATTTCTCTAAAGACTTGCTCCCATATTGGTTTAATGACTGGGCATTCCCACATTATATGTGTTAACGAACCTTCTATTCCACAGTTTCTCCAACAGGTGTTCTGGTGTATGTTAGAATATTTGGCCATCTTAGATGGGGTGATGTACCAGTTTCAAGTAAGATTCCTATGCCTCAATAAAACAAGTCTACATAAATCATTCTTTGCACGGTTTAGGTTTTTTCAGTATAATGTGCTGAGTGCCTAATTAAAAGGATTCAGAAAATGTCAAATCAATCTCCATCTTTATTAACTAAGGTTGATTTCAGTCAGTTATTGAACGTAATTATTATTATTTAGTATTTATAGAACGCTGACATCTTCCGCAGCGCTTTACAGACTGTATAATCGTGTCACTAACTGGGGCTCACAATCTAATACCTACCATGGTCAAATGTCCATCGTAGTCCACGGCAAATTTAGGAGGAACCCAATTGACTCATCTGTATATTTTTGGGATGTGGAAAGACACCCAAGTGCCCAGAGGAAACCCAACTTGATTATTTGTATTTTTTTTTTATTTATTTCCATGCTGTGTTGAAAGTTCTTGTCAGCTGTCTAATGACTTTAAAGTGTTAGTGAATTTATACTTCGGTAGGGAGAAAGGTTGTAAAATGATGATCTGACCAGTACTGTGCAGGATATCTACACTTCTCGTTTTGTCTTTTTTATAAAATACAGGCATGCCACTTACATTGTTTACATTAACCTATTTTGGTTTCTGGACGTAGAAACTACGTCCAGAAACCATGTGCGCTACCGCGCGCCCCCGCGGCCGATCGCGCACTCCCGGCCGCGGATTTGGTAGTCAGGGAATCAATGTATCGGACTATGAAGTCCGATCACTGATTCCTCTCCCCCGCTGAAAAAGCGACAGCTTCTCTCGGAAGCTGCGCCTTTTCTGGCCATTCACTGCCTGATGCGCCACTCTAAGCGTGTGTTACGCTTAGAGTGACGTCATGTAAACAAACTCATGGCCGCCATCTTGTGGCCAAAAAGTAATACTACACCTGAAAATAAAAATGAATTAAAATCAACACACATTTACATTATAAATCTATTGTTTACCCCCCACCCTCCCAAAACTACCCAAATAAAATGTTTACTATAAATAAAAAAAAAACATTACAATAAAAAAAAACATGTAAATATTTACCTAAGGGTCTAAACTTTTTAAATATCAATGTAAAGATGAAATATTTCTATATTTTTTTTTTATTTTAAACTTGTTAATAGTGATGGATGCAAAATGGAAAAAATGCACCTTTATTTCCAAATAAAATATTGTCGCCATACATTGTGATAGGGACATAATTTTAACGGTGTAATAACCGGGACATATGGGCATATACAATACGTGTGTTTTAATTATGGAGGCATGTATTATTTTAAAACTATAATGGCTGAAAACTGAGAAATAATGAATTTTTCCATTTTTTTCTTATTCTTCCTGTTAAAATGCATTTACAGTAAAGTGGCTCTTAGCAAAATGTACCCCCCAAAGAAAGCCTAATTGGTGGCGGAAAAAACAAGATATAGATCAGTTCATTGTGATAAGTAGTGATAAAGTTATAGGCTAATGAATGGGAGGTGAACATTTCTCTCGTGAAAACCACGGAACCTGAATGGGTTAAGAAATGACTCCAAGTGCTGGTAAAATTGTCATAGGGTACAAAAGGAGGAAGGAATCCTTTAAAGAGACACTGAAGCAAAAAAAAAAAAAAGATATAATGAATTGGTTGTGTAGTACGCATAATTACTAGAACATTAGTAGCAAAGAAAATATTCTCATATTTTTATTTTCAGTTATATAGTTTTTTTATAACATTGCATCAGTCTCTAATATTTCCAGTTTACACTACTCAGCATTCTAAATGATTTTACAGAGCAGACCAGTGAACTTTTGAACTGTTCTCTGCAGAAAAAAAAAAAATACAGTGACTGACAGTTGAGCTAACAAGCTTCAGAAGACAGAGCTCTCTGCAACTTTGAAAGTGTGTTTGTACATGTGTTGAAACACTATTCAGAAATATTGGAAACAAACAAAGAGATGGTCATCGGTGGCAATACATTAGTTAAGTTGAAGGTGAAAGACAGGGTTAAACAGGCATGTAACAATACGCTCAAAAATGGCACTGTTCAGTATCTGCCAGGCTCTTATCTTTAGCAGGGATGAGAGATACCCCTCTTTGCATGGTCTTTTCCACCTGTGAAGAGTTTGACCAGTGTAGTAACACAGCAGTAATGTTAGGGTTACACTGACTGTGCTGCATCAGCATCTCCATTTCTGCACAGTTTCCGTGCATTTATCAATGGAATGGTAATATGTCTGCTGTGCATTAAAAATGCATGCAGCAGTGTGCTCAATTCTGAAATTGTTTCCTAAACAATGCATGTTCCATCCCACTGTAGATGAGTTTAGGGCCCATTTACACTTAGACGCTCAAAATGCCGGCGATTTTTGCAGGAGTGATTTTTCCGCAATTTCACTCGGGGAAAAAAAAACCTTGAACAATTTTGCCGCGATCGTGTTTAGCGCTTCTATAGCACTGAAACGCGATCGCCGGGAAATGGCCTGAAAATGGTGCAGGCGACGCGTTTGCGTTTCACTTTTCTGGGCGCTTTTGGGCGATTTGCGGCGATTAACGCAAATCGCCCAAGTTAGAACGAGCCCATAGGGTTTCATTACACTAGCGCTTTTAAAAAGCGCTAGCGTTTGAGCGTTTTGCCGAAAACGCTGCAAAACGCTCTAGTTTGAATGGGCTCTTAGTTCTGATTGGTTGATCTCTGCAGCTGTTCTACGTCTGCTCCAGCTTTTTTTGTACTTGTTTGATAAATGTGTCTATGAATGTTTAACTAATTCTCAACTGGACTGGAGACTAAAAAAAGGGCAGCTAGAAGATAATTGGTTGGCTTCAACACATCTTCTTCCTCCCCCTCCTTCCTCCTCTTACTCGTTCCTTCCTTCCTTCTCCTCACCCCCCACATCTCCTCCTACCTCCTCCTCCTTCCTATAACGCTTTCACACATAAAGTTTAGGTATGAATGAAGAATTTAGTAACTTTGACTGGAAAGAGGCTTACAGACTTGTCAAGAGCTTTAAAGAGAATCTGTATTGTTAAAATCGCACAAAAGTAAACATACCAGTGCTTTAGGGGACATCTCCTATTACCCTCTGTCACAATTTCGCCGCTCCCCGCCGCATTAAAAGTGGTTAAAAACAGTTTTAAAAAGTTTGTTTATAAACAAACAAAATGGCCACCAAAACAGGAAGTAGGTTGATGTACAGTATGTCCACACATAGAAAATACATCCATACACAAGCAGGCTGTATACAGCCTTCCTTTTGAATCTCAAGAGATCATTTGTGTGTTTCTTTCCCCCTGCATCTCTCATGCACTGAAGTTTCAGGCTGCTCTTTTCTTCCTGCAAACAGCTTTGCTCTTGTCTGTAATTCCTCACTATGTAAAAGCCCAGCCAGCTCAGAGGACGATTTATCCAGCTTGTAAAAGATAAGAGAGAAGAGAGAAGCTGCTCTAATCTAAACAACACACAGGCAGTGTGCATAGAGGGGCCTGGAAGGGGGAGTTCATAGCAGAACCACAACACTGAAGAACTTGGCAGCCTTCCAGACACAGGCTGACAAGTCTGACAAGAGAGAGATAAGTTGATTTATTACAGAGACTGTGATAGTACAAAGTGCTGCAGTAAGCCAGAACACATTATAATAGCTTTTGGAACTTGTAGGATGATAAAAAAGAGGATGCAATTTTTGTTACGGAGTCTCTTTAAGGAACACTTTCCTGTATGCGGCAGTGGCACGAAGGAAGCCAAAACTGAAAAAAAAAAAGATAGTGCGTCTAGTATAATCATTTTGTTTGAACACAACTACCCAACTATTTTTTTTTTTTTGAGGTTTTTCACACTGAAAATCGCTCATTTCATCTCAACCACTAAATGATTTCAAACCGCCTGTTTACCTAGCGGTTGCAGCAGCAGGATACAGAGGCATGTCATTGTGCACAGAACATGCCTCTGTGTCCTATTAAGATTTAAAAAATCGGCCTTGGGTTCTCTTTTAGGGTATGTTCACAGTAGGGCGTTGTGATGCGGCTTGTAACACGCCCTGTGTGAAGTACACAGTACAGCAGGTGTGGTACGGTATAACTGCTTGCAACATCTCAATAGTACTGCAAAATGCTCTCATTAACTGTGAATGTGAAGCATACCTTTTTGACTGTATGCGGCGCAACACAGGGATATTGTGCACCACTTTACCATTTCTTAGCATTCTTGCTGTTATTCAACGCAAAGCCTACAGTAAACCTATCTTAAAGGGAAGTGGGATAGTTTCAGTACCTCTGTAACAAATATTTAGTGACTACAGAGAGCTATGTTTAAAATTTTCTCATGAGGTTCTCACCTTATTGCTATAGCACCTGAGCATCTGTGGAAAGGGAGAGTACCACAATATGTTGTTCCCGATGAAGCAGGTGGTTTCTGCGCCATGCTTTGAGTTGGGAGAGACTACCCGCTCACGGGTGATTCAGGGTTCCACTGATTGTCGGACCCCAAATTACTTCTCCTTCTGAGTTGCTACGACTCAAAGGGGGAATAGTAGTTAATGCTGCCTGGAATTTGATGGTTCACCCTGCTGACTCTCATTCGACTCACTGTGCTCAACTAACTGGCGACGTACATATATGAATCCTGAACATTACTTGTCTCACTGTATTTGAGTACTTCTTGCTATGTGCTAAAGCTTAAGGCCGGCGGTACGGTCCAAAACCAGGCCTTCGGGGATCACCACGTTAACATGCGGTAATCCCCTTCTGGCTGGCATCCAAACAGGAAGTGATGCCTGCTTGCTGTTTCGGAAATACGGAACTGCACAGAAGCATATTGAAGAAACACGCTTTCACGCATGTGCCCCGCAACACCACCGCCAACGTTTTTTAAACAACCTGTGTCGCCGTAGACTTACATGACTTATGGTCCGTCGCACATTGCCGCAGGACCGCACAGTAACCTAGATCCGTCCTGCGTCGGGGATGCGTGAAAAGCCACTTCCGTTGTGCTGCACGCCGTCGGTATGAAAGCCCCCATAGACTTCCATTGGGCTGCGGTAAAATTACCGCACCGGTCCAGCGTGAAAGCATTCATGCCTGTGTATGTGTGTGTTATGAAATGAATCATTTTCTTTACACACTTACATTATTACAGTATTTCAGCAGGCAAATGGCCCCTGTTTTATAAGGCTGTAATCTGGTATAGCTATGATGGAAAAAAAAGAACTTGTGAACACGTGTGTATGAATGGAATCATTCCACAGTTAATGGGAGATTTATGGCTGATAAAATCGCTATAGAACAGCAAGTGGTGGAGATTGTGTTTTTATTTTAATACGAGAGCCAAGTCTTGCATTAGGACGTTGCCGTAGCCAGTGCAGAAAATAAACGGCACCCAGGGGACAGAGCAACATTCTGTTAGGTTGAAGGGCCTTTAATAATCGCATACCCTAATAGCAGTTTGGATAGAGTGAGTGTGTGTATGTGTGTGTGTGTGTGTCTATGTGTGTAAAAGCTAATCTTCTCCTCTCATTCCATAATAACTTATGCAGAGTAACACAAAACAGTTATGATGTGTTGGCACTGCAGCTTTTAATACTTGACTTTTTAAATTAAAAGATAAGTTTGCTGAGTGACTTTCTCGAATTCACTTAACGAAAGCCCATAAAGCATGCGGCAGGTTTAACAACCACATGCAGCCCAGGCAAAGAGATTACATCTTTCTCTCCAATTGCACGAGCTGATAAAATATACATCTACAATCTTTGCTATAGTGATTGAAACATCGCCCGCTGCCTCTCCTCCCCGAGAAGCCACACGCCAAATATTCATAACACAATAAAACAAATTTTAAATTACGGCTGGCAATATTTAGTGAGTAACTTTTATAGGCGTGTATATCAGCTGGTTTTATCTGGCACGTAAACCTGAACTTCCTAAGTATTGAATAATGAAGATCGGTGCGTTCACTTTTTTTTTTTCTACTTGTAATTTTTTCAACCCTTTCCTTACAGCAGTATTTTTTTTTGTACTCCGCAGGATTTCTTTGTGTAAAACTAGGACGTGATGAATTATAGTCCCTTTTTTTTTGTTTTATTGTTACTATTTTGTTTTATCATTCTTTGTTTTTACTGTTTTGGATTTGTGATAAATTGTAGAGTGTTTATTTTCTCCTGCCTAGCAAAAATGTGCTATTCTATTTCTCATTATTCTTCTAACATTGAAATATTTCTATTGGCCGAGGGTGTTTAAATCCTAGCTTAATGTGTGAAAGGAAAACACGAAGGTAGAGGCATGTGTATTGTCTGGAACGTGGAAGGCTCAGAGCACAGCGACTTACACTAGATGGCAGTTTTGTCTTATCTTTCACTCTGGGAGCCGGCGAACATCATGGAACAGGAAAGGCCATCAATGTTTAGTCTGCACTCAAATGGTCTCTGTATGACCAGTGTAGACCCCATGGACTTCCTGCAACATGTGTTAGCAATTTAGCCGCAGACATTTCTTTCTTTGTTTTTACTGCCTGGCTCTTTGAGAAAGTGTTGGTGCTGGGTTATGGGCTGTCTGGATCATGTCAGAGGCCATGGGGATCAAGTTCATGTGACAGGCTAGACTTGAGGAAGGATGAAGTTGGAGGAGGTAAGAAAACTGACCCTCCCTTTTTTTTCCAGCAACAAGTCACTTCGGCTGTCTGTGGTGCAAAGCCAAAACGACTGGGCGTTTTTTTTCTTTTTACTTTTAATACAGCTGAACAAACACAACACTTTGCCCGTTTTACTTTTTCATATTTCATCACTAATAGTTAATACATTCCTTGAAAAAAATGTATTCTGATACTTCATCAGTTTTTTTTTTTTTTTTTAAATGCTGCATTTTTTTTTTCACAGCCCCATCCAGACGAGGGGACCTGGAAATTCTTTCATACTGTATGCTGCACTGGTTATCAGGAAGACTACCTTGGGAGCAGGATATAAAGGTTCCTTCTGCTGTCCAGGCCTCAAAACAAAAGTACACTTGTTTTTCTGTAACTTATGTGAACTGTCTTACTACGCATCCATCAGAAAAAGAAAAAAACGATTGTGTATAAAGGACCACTTTAATGAAAGGGCTATGATGGCTGCCATATTTATTTCCTTTGAAGCAATAACAGTTGCCTGGCTGTCCTGCTGGTCCTCTGCCTCTAATACTTTTAGCCATACACCCTGAACATGCCTGCAGATCACGTTTCTGACAATATTGTCAGATCTGACAAAATTAGCTGCAGGCTTGTTTATGGTTTGTGATTCAGACACTACTGCAGCCAAATAGATCAGCAGGGGTGCCAGGCAACTGGTATTGTTTAAAAGGAAATAAATAAGGCAGCCTCCATATCCCTCTCATTACAGTTGTCCTTTAATGTGATGATAAAGTACACAGAACCGATACTTACCCTGGGCTTCCTCCAGCCCCATAAACGCGTGAGGCCATCCTGCCGTTGTCTGCCATTTAGTCGCGATCAGCCGCGGTAATTGCTTGAGTCTGCTCCAGTCTGGGTCTTCTGCGCATGCGCGGACCATCCCGTGCATGCGCAGAAGACACAGACTGAAGCGATTACTTGGGCTGATCGCGTCTGAACTGCAGACTGCAGGAGGACAGCGAGGGACTCTCACGTTTATGGAGCTGGAGGAACCCCCAGGTAAGTATCGGTTCTGTATACTTTATGATCTCTGGTTTCCTTTATACATCACCATCGTATTTCATGCCACTGTACAGTTAGGAAGAATAATGTAACTTCTTTCTCAGATCAAGTTTTACGTTTCAGACCTGATTCAGTTAATCAGCTCTATTGCTTCATATTCTACAATATATTTTTGGATTTTCAGGATAAATACATATTGCTTTCTATTAGTCACTAAATTAGACAAATGTCTAGTGTTAAAAAAAAAAAAAAAAAAAAAAAAAAGCAAATGTTTTATAAATTAAAAATATGATATTCTTTCCGGATAGCCTCCCAACAAATGAAAATGAAATGTGCCAATAGTTAATCACAGATGATTTTACATCCTCCAAAATACCCCTTAAACTAATCTGTGCACCCTGCTGTAGTAGTGTTCTGTATGCATTACAATCTCCAAATATTCAATATCTGACATTTGGTTTTTAAGATTTACAGTATGTCTGTTTCTGGAGTAGTTTTTATAAGGAATGGTTTAATTTGCCTTTGTTTTTGTTTTGTTTTTTTTAATTCACTAAAAACATACCTGCAGCAATCTCCGTTTTGATAAGCAGTGACAGGGTGTGGCTTAGAGTGTGGCACGAAGCGTATATCCTAAAAATACACGCTCTCTTTTTAGGCTTCTTTCACACTAAGACGTTGTGTTAGGTGCTACGTTAAGGTCGCATAACGTGCACCTAACGCAACGCATGGTGGTGGTGGCAGAGGACGTTAGCAAAGAGCCGCGTTAAGCGGCTCTTTGATGTGTCCGTGATGCGTACTATACTACGCATGCCCTGGTGGAGACCACGTGAGCGGAACACTCCGCATCACGTGGTCCCGCCAGTGACGTCAGCATAGTGCAGTGAATATTAATTAGCCATGTGGCTAATCACTGCGCCTGTGCAAGCAGGCTAATGTGGGAAAAGCCGCTCTAACGCCGTAACATGCTGCACTTTAGATTGACGTGCAGCGTTACAATGTAACACAACGTGGGCACTGTGAACAGCCCATTGCAATTACATTGCTGTGCGTTGGGGAGCTTTACAGGTTGCACTAACGTGCTCCTGTAACGTCCCACTGTGAAAGCAGCCTCAAAGGAGGGTAGGAGGAGCCCAAGGGCAGTAGAGGTGTGTATTTCATGTGGCGAAAAATAGTTGGTGAGAAAGTCTTACATTCAAAAGTCATTCCAACAATACGATATTCTCTAAAAAGCTCAACATTACTGTGCACAAAGGACAACGCTTTTCATAGTGAAAACTGCTTCATCAGGTCAAGTAAAAGTGCCGTTGCTGTGGTATCGCTGCATCAACCCAGGTGCTGAAGTTAAGACTGTAATTGCGCTTGCACAGAATGCTGCCGGCAACAGGAGGATGATCGGCTGGTGCGCTCAGCCGAGACCACGCAATAGTCTGTGACCCCGCTTGATTGCGGTGTTCACAGGAGCACAACGGAGGGGACCGAGAGGACAGAGAGGGAGCTGATGAACTACAGGGGGCTGTAAAATGTTTTACATTTTCTCAAAGGGATCATCAGGGGGCTCTGTATGGCTGATATTGTGGTGAAACCTCTCCCACAGTTTGATGTCGGCACCTAAGTACGGACATCAAACTGTTGCATTGTTGCACACTTGTTGCATAGTGGGAAATAACCGCTGTTTCCAACTGTCAAAAATGCAGCATCTCCTTCCACAGACATCACCTACCAGCAGTGAAGATGTCGCCATGTGATAAATGTAAGAATGTAAATCAGGGAGAGGAAAGATTTTACAAAGGGCAAACACTGACTAAATCATTTATACATAATTATTGTAAAATTACGCACTCGTTTTTCATTACGTTATTTTCACTGCAGTTTCTCTTGAAGACCTGTTCAATGCACAATTAATTATTGTTCAAAACCATTGTGGGTGATTGTTTAGTGACAGTCTTAGGACTGTCACTGTGCGTACACACTGCTCGGCTACAATGGGGGCACTTCTCTATCAGCAAGAACGGGTTAAAGATGACCCGTGGTAGCCCGCTACAGGTAGTTTTTCAAAACAGATGCAGAGATAATTTGAAGACTGTATAAAATGCAACGTTAACCTTAGCAGAATCTGTCAAGTTTGACACTGTTTACCTTTAAATCCTTGAGTAACCATTAAAGTAGAGCTTTCTGGCAAGCACCTTTCGACTGCTATCCTCCAGTTACTGTCTGGACAATCCTATTTTGTAGCTGTCATCCTATACAATAAAACTCGTGTGTCCCTGCGTCCCCTGTCCCTGTGTCCGTGCTTTTTTTGCTAGCGCGCATGCGCGGCACACAGTCGTTATACACTACAGGAGGACAAGGGCAGGGGGGCATGCAGGCGTGGCAGCCTTGTGCGCTGGCAATGTGTCGGTGGCAAAAAGGGCGGGGGGGGGGGTAGGAGAGTTGTGAGGGGCTGAGGCCTAGTGCCCTTTATTCTGTGCGCAAACGCTTGCCTGCACACTACGTTTTTATGTAAAGCTCTTTTTCAAAGCGCTTTTGCAGAGCTATTTGTTTTTTCACTTCCTGATGCAAGTCAGGAAGTGAACTTGTTGACCTGGAAAAGAATAAATACAATGTAATTATTCTTAAAAGCGCGAACGCAATCGCCACATACAGCGATTTTTGAGTTTTGCGCTTTTCCTATTTCTTCCATTGTACCAAAATTGCCCTGAAAATGGTACAGGCAGCACTTTGGTCAGCGGAAAGCAGACACAACGCGCTGATATGAACTGTCCCATAAGGAATCACTGCACAAGCGTTTTTAAGACTATTTTGAAACTCGCCGGCGCTTAAACAGCGAATACGCTCTAGGTGTGAACAAGCCCTTACTGTTTGGTTGACCCAGTGTATAGGGGTCTAGCAATGGTCAATAGGATGCTGAGTATTCTGAGTTGAATCAAATTTTGTTGTAGTGTGTATGGATCTTTAAATTGGACCAATCAGATGGAAGTGCTTCGTATTTGGATTGGTCCACTTCAAAGTTGCATACAAATT
Source organism: Hyperolius riggenbachi (assembly GCF_040937935.1). Lineage (NCBI taxonomy): Eukaryota > Metazoa > Chordata > Amphibia > Anura > Hyperoliidae > Hyperolius > Hyperolius riggenbachi. Next base: position 417,543,289 of record NC_090649.1, on the reverse strand, counting down.
GCAACTAAATTTGCCTCAATCAGACAAGAATTGTAATTCATTGTTCATCTCTACTGGAGGGGGGGTGCTTCCTCACCTGGGGTCCTTCCTTTAATATTTGCATATAAAACTCTTGCGGCTTCTGAACAGCTGTGGTAGGAAGGATATGGCCTGCTGTTCTGTTGAAAGGTGAGTGGATTTTGTTTGTTATTTTTAGTATACTTACAGATATCCAGGCTCTCTATGTCCTTAGCATTGTTTCTAATTGTACAGATGGGTCAATGAGTTGCTAGTTAAATTTAAAAAAAAAGTATTTTGAGGCTGCGGCAATTGTCGGATCCCTAATTACTTCTCCATCCAAGTTGCTACAACTCAGAAGAGGAATAGTATTTAACACTGCCGGGAATTTGAGTGGCAGCAGGGTGAGCTGTTATTCTGCTCACCCTTCGCCCAGCTCACCGGTGACGTTATGATATGGGGGTGCCCAATAGTAGATTGCGCCCTGTCAAATTTAGCTGCCGCCTGGTTGCAGCTGTGAAAGTATTTGTGTAGTCGTGGCTGTCAGATTCTCCTACCAGGATCGGCGGCTGAAGGGGAGAGGCGTGGGTGAAGGGGAGAGGAAAAAATGGTGTGCTTCTCCTTCCTCTTCAAGCTCTGTGATGCAAGCCATGTGGCCACACCTCCCCCACGTCCCACGGGTCTTCAGTGGCTAACAGTCGTCCTCCATCTTGTGAGGAGAGCAGTGACAACTGAATGGAGGATTTGCTGTGCACAGAAAGGGGGCTGAAGAGATTCCTTTGCAAGGTGGGCCTATTGGGGGGGGGGGGGGGGGGGGGAATTTGTGCGTGCGTGGAAATGTGGTAGATCTACTAGACTTGGTAATTTTAAAAGTAGCTCGCAACCCGAAAAAGTGTGGGCACCCCTGTTATGATACATACATCCTCTCTGCTCCCTCCTGCTGCATTCCGGCAAGAGTGCTATCCACTATGCTCAAGATAACTACAAGCTATTGTGATCATGTCTACTTATTATCCTCGCTGGTGACCATCAATAGCTGAATATAGCTAAAGTTAATATAAGGCAAATAGATTTTGCCACCTTTTGAAGGCAGCTTTTTTTTTCCTCGATGCCCTACAAAGTGGTTGTTGTGATGTACATTAACAGCCTAGTATGGGGTGTATGCAATAAACAGCATTCATCAGAATTATGTGCATTAAGTTTTACCGCATGAGTAGAGCAGAATGCAATACATTATATGCAATGCATTATGCTTTGTGTGGTAAAACTTTACGCACGTAATTCCGTGTAATGCATTTATTGCATACACCCTATGTTTCCAAAAAGCAAACTTTTTTGGGCCTTTGTAAGCCTAGTATTCATACAGTCCTGTACTTCATCCTGTCCTGGCTCGGAATGAGCAATAGCTATGTCTGAGGGGAAAAGTAAAGAAGAAATAAAAAAAAAACGCCAGCATGCCCTGCAACTTCCTTTGCACAGCAGATGTACCAGATAAGAGCCAGGAAAACTGGGTAATGTTTTATGAAGGTAAGTAAGAGGGATTTTTAACTTTAGGATTGCCTGGTTAGCATCCTTATTACTTGTTTACCAGATAAAAATAACCACTTCGCATCCAGACCTTCTTCTTTTTCCCTAATGGACCAGAGCAGTTTTAAAGCTTTAGCCATATCCCTATTTAAACAGCCATAAACAGCCATAACTTTATCCCTACTCACGACACCTAAATGATCTAGGTACCGTTTTTTTCAGGACATACTGAACTTTCATAGGGGGGGGGGGTATTTTGACCCAAGAAAAAACAAATTCTATGCATTTTAATGGGAAAAAGAGGGGGGGGGGGGATTAAAAATTGCATTAATCCTTAGGTCTCACCAATTCTAGTAAAAAATAAAAAATGCGACAGTAGATAACAAACATGCCACCAGTATTACGTCCCCCAAGGATAGATAGCCAGGTGTGTCTCCAGTATCAGCCCCCCAGTATAGCCAGATCTGCCCCCCATATTTGCTAGCCCCCCATATAGATAGAAAGATGCGCCCCCGGAATAGGGCCCACCATTATAGCAAGATGTGTCCCCGGGATCAATGTTTCCCATTGTAGCCAGATGTGCCCCCAGGATTAGCGCCCCCTCCCCATTATAGCCAAATGTGCCCCCAGTGTTAGGTTATGGCCCCAAGGACCATCAGATGTGCCCCCCATTATTAATTCCCCACCCCCTGTTACCCTGATGGGCCCCAAAATACATTTTAACCCTCCCTTTCGGAACACTACCCCCACCCTCCGTTATGGGTAGCCAGATGTGCCCCCTCCCCCTACTACTCTGTCCCCTCCGTGGCCAGATCGATAAAAAAAATGCCCCTGCAAACAGAATATCTCACCTTACCTGGTTCCTGCGATCATCCTTCAGCCCCAGCTTCCATTCACCGCGCTGCACTCAGCCCTGTGATACCAAACACCGGGTCCCGGCTTGATGACGTCATGAAGCCGGGACCCGGATGTTCGGCATCACAGGGCTGCGTGCACTGCGGTAGATAGCCACTATTTTTTATCGTTCTGGCGCGGAGGGGGAGAGATGAAGGATCACCGCTGTTTGCTACAGCGGTGATCGTTCATCCGCGGGGAGGTCACTAATTGGCTACAAGGGAACATTTTCCCTTTCACCAATTAGTAAGGCAGCTGACACTGCTGGGGAGTGCGCTCTGAAGCGCACCCGATCGTGCACAGCAGGGCTGCAAGCAAGTCAGTATATCTACGTCATGGTGGCTTGGAGGGTGCCACAGATGACGTAGATATACTGTAGCAGTGGACAAAGTGGATAAAGAATCGATTTTTGATTTTATACCTGACAGCTACACTTCAAGGCCCCTACCAGAGGACACCATGGAGGGCCTAATCACTCTGGTGATGTGGTGGCCTACTTGGAAAATATTGTGTATTCCAGAACAGAAAATGCAGGTGATATTACTGCTGGACTTTTCCTAGGATTATTCTTTTTTTATTCAATATGAAGGATTTTTAGGTATTGTGTTGGAGAAAATCTTAAAATAGGTAGGGAGGGAGAACCTGTTATGATCAGGAAAATAATTCCTTGGCTATATCTATAAAGTCACTACTTCAACCGCCTCCCGTCAGACCGCCACTATAGAACCATCCCCACCAAAACCACCAGGCACAGGAACCCTTTCTTCCCCCAGGCTGTCCTCTTCCTGAACTCCAGCCCCTCACCCTTGCAAAATTCCCTAGCCCCTTGAGGTGCAGACTCTGTCCTGCTTGCACCCTGTCTGCATGTCTGGAACTCTAGCCCTGTTTAAAATGCCTAGATGTCCGTACTTTGTCTGTTACCTTCCCTATTGTCAATGCCTTGTGTACCACAAACGATTCCGGGTGCGACTTCTGACGTCCTTGGCAAATAAAGTTCATTCTCAAATAGATTGAGATTTTCTAGCAAAGACATGTTCTTTGCTTACTAGGTACTCATCTTGCACTAATATGCTCCTTTACTTTAAGTTTGGTGTCATTTTCTTAAATAGTTGTAACAATACATTTTGTACTTCAAGACCAGCTTGCTGAACGGAAACCTCTCATATCCTCCCGATTTCCTTTCACCGATATCAGTGTAACGTTTAAATAGTTTAATTGGTCGTTGAGGTGAAGGCTCAGGTGCGTGTGACATGTGACCTCAAGTGAACAAATTTAATCTCCTCCAAATGTACCTGTCATACAATAAGTTTAGGCAGGGAAGCTGTGAGTGTTTGAATATGGAATGCATTTCCTTGGTTAGCTTGAAGTTTTAATTTCGTAAGGATTTCATCCATGAAATGTGTAAAATTAATAGAAGGAACTAAACTTGAAAGATTAACCTTTTTCCATTGTTGTTTATATGGCTTTAAAAAATGGTAATCTCAACATTAAATGCACTGAGTTAGAAGAATCAGAATGACTCCTTCTGCTTTGCTCTTATTATGTATGAATTTAAGCCTCTTACCATGAATAATACATATGTGAATATAAAAGTGAATATCATTGGAAAAGGATAAAGAGCGCACAAAAACGGAACATACTGAACAAAAAAAAAGTTCTCTTTTATAGACCAATTCGGTGCCAAAGCTGACAGTTTAGAAACCCTCCATTTGCTATGTAATCATGTTATTAATCTTGTTTGCAAGGAGGACACTGAAGCTGTAGGTAAGTAAGGGCAAAAAGGTACTGGAGACATTCTGCTGCCAATTCGTTTAACATTTATACTGTATCGTACAATACATTATGTTCACTTTTCTTCAAATGAATCTGAATCATAATATGCAAAGTGCCCCAACTTTCTCAATACATAACCAGCACCATAGAGTGGGAAAGATACTCACCCTTCCTGCTCTGGTATCTATTCCGCAGGGCTTCCTGTTATCCACTCATCTAGTTTGTGTACAGCGAACTCCTCTCCCAACAGGACTTCTTTGCCTAGGTGAACAGTTGTTGGTCTCAGTCACATGGGAATAGGCGTGGCTATTTGAATCTTCAAAACTTGGAATTTTGATATTTGAATAGTACACTGAAGAGGTCTCTGGGGTGGCATATCAGGATTAGGGAGGGTGAGTATCTGTTATACCGGGTACCTGGTACAAAACTGAACTCTGTGCCAGTTTTCACTATATTTGTAGAGTGAATTTTTTTAGATAGTTGCTTTTGTGTTTTTAAACATACTTTGTGATCTGCCTGTGTGGAGGCATTTTAATAGTGTATTTTAACCTTTATGTAGTAATTGGTTTCCTTCATGCTTTATGGCTTTTGTGGATTTTATAAAAAGGTATGAAAAATACTAAATGGCTAAGATTATGAACCATGGATGCAACATAGTCTACCATTGCATCTTGTTTTGTATAACCATGAGTAATACCCCATAAACTGCAGAAAATGATTTGACTCAGCTCTGTCCAAGTCTGCAGCCAGTGAGCAGCATACAGACAGGTTCAATTGGCTGTGGGGGCCTTGATAGAGTTAGTATGGAGTTTCCTATGCGTGAGTGATTAAGAAGAGCTTTAAGAGACCTCTTGCAGCCAGGGCTAAGCCCAAGGTAGATGGTGTAGAGCAGTGTTTCTCAACATTTTATTGGTATGTACCCCTTTTAAGACCCTGTACTCACCAAGTACCCCCTGGCATAGTAAACCTTATCACAAGTACCCCTTGACAAATACATATTTAATCCTAGTATATGATAATTGGTTCTAAACCATTTCCAAGCATTTACTATTGCTATTAATTACCTAAAATACTAATTTTGGTGTTATTGAAATAAGATTTATCATTTTCTAAAACGAAATTTTTTTATTAGTGGTTAAGTATATCAAGCCTGAGTACCCCCTGGAACCATCAGAAGTACCCCCTGGGGTACGCGTACCACACGTTGAGAACCTAAGGTGTAAAGTATGTGCTGCTTTTTTCTTTTTTTTTTTCACTGTACATGCCAAGAATTCAGTTATGCAAATGACACCTACCGTATTTTTCGGACTATAAGACGCTCTGGACTATAAGACGCACCCAGGTTTAGAGCATAAATGTCATGGAAAATAAAATTATACCAAACCTGGTGCGTCCATGGTCCAGGAGCAACTTCTATATGTTCTCCCCCAATTATTGCCCCTTCCCCTTTGTGCCTTCCTTGTACCTCTGGAGAGGGAAGACAGTGCTAGCAGGAGGGTGCCTCACTGAAGAGATACTGCTTTTTTATTACAAATGCCAGCAGATTGCTTGGAGAATTCTGGGCAAAATTTGGGCAGCAGCATTAAAACTGCAGAGGATGAGACTCTTCACAGGGACCCAATGTCCCGTCCCCCAGTCCTTGACCCTCTCCGGTGTCGCTGTCCCTCATCCCCCCCGACCACTCTGCTGTCCTCTGCCCCTTTAACATAGATCCTGAGACTGCTGCAGATTACCAGCAAGTACCATTATACACAAACCTAGGAAAGTGGTCGCACAGCTTCACATATCCCTCCTCCACTCCGGTGCCATTTGCGCCCCCCCCCCCCCCGACGGAGAACGCTGCAGGTTACTGGCAAGTCTTTTTCACTGCACGGGAAGGAGCTACACAGCTGCAGAATGCATTGCCCAATCAGGCGGGGGGTGCTGCACGAGACAGCCAATCACAGCCTTCCCAATAGTCCTGAAGGCAGGACAAGGGCTCGATCAGCAGGGCTGGTGATTGGGAGGAAGCAGGGAGCAGAGAGGGCTGTGATTGGCCATCTCATGCAGTGCCCCCGCCTGATTGGGCATTGCGTTCTGAAGCTGCGTGGCGCCTTCCCGTGCAGTGAAAAAACTTGCCGGTAACCTGCAGCGTTCTCCGCTGGGGAGGCAAATGACACCGGAGTGGAGGAGGGATATGTGAAGCTGTGCGACCACTTTCCTAGGTTTGTGTATACTGAAACTTGCTGGTAATCTGCAGTGGTCTCAGGATCTGTGTTAAAGGGGCAGAGGCATCAGGGGGGATGATGGACAGTGACACCAAAGGGGATGATGGGCAGGGGGACAGCAAACACCAGAGGGGACAAGGGGAAGGACAGCGCCAGTCAAAAAATTTAGTGTTCAGACTATAAGATGCTACAAAGTGCATCTTATAGTTCGAAAAACACGGTATTTCTTCATTTGGATTGTAGGTTATTCCGCACTCAGAACTATTAAGTCATAAAACACTTGGATAGCAGAAAAATACTCCTGAGTGCAGGGAGTAGATAAAAAAAGTTGAACATTGAAAATAGGAGCTGTAAAACATTAAAGGGGAACTTCAGCCTAAACAAACATACTGTCACCAAGTTACATTAGTTATGTTAATTAGAATAGATAGGTAATATAATCTCTTACCCACCCTGTTTTAAAAGAACAGGCAAATGTTTGTGATTCATGGGGGCTGCCATCTTTGTCATGGGGGCAGCCATCTTTTTGGTTGAAAGGAGGTGACAAGGAGCAGGAGACACAGTTCTAACTGTCCTGTGTCCTGATTACCCCTCCCAGCTGCACACGCTAGACTTCAAATGTCAAATTCAAAATGTAAAAGAAAAAAATTTGCACCAAAACAGCAGAAAGAGAACAACAACAACTTTGCACAGCATCAGGGGAAAAAAGCCCGGGCAGTTTTCTTCTGTGCAGCTAAAAATGAGGCTTGTATAAGAGAAACAAAGTTCTGATGCTGTGAAACTGTTAAAGAAACACCAAGCCTTTTCAGTGCTACTGAGTCGATTTTTAGTACGGAGGTTCACTTTAAAAGACTGTTGTACAAAACAGAGTGTTGGTGCAGCATTCAAGCAGGAGTCATTACTGATGATTACCGGTGGCAACAAAACAACAACAAAGAGGTGGGTGCAAACAGGCACAGGTGGGGGGCATGGGGTGTACAGTCTTACCTCAAATGATTACTTATTAAGGAGGCTGTACATAATGGGTTAAATGTTATTTGTAGCAGATGGTTAATCCTGTAGTATATCATAGAGTTCCTAATATATGTGGAAACTCTTACAGCAAGATTTGCATATTAGCAATTGTGTTTTTAAGACGGGCAGAGCCCTCTCTTCATCTTTGTGTATCAGTGATTGCCACTTTCTCTCTGCACTACATGAAGCATGCTGTGTCCCTCGTCGCAGCTCCGGTGTCCCGGGATCCCCTCTGTTGCAGATGCCGACTTCACCAGGTCGGCAACTTCTGCGCCTGCGCTAGCGCCCGCACTCGGACCGCTTCTGATTATGCTTATGTGGTCTGGAGTGTTCTGCGCAGGAGCAGTACTTCTGAGCCTGCACAAAATGTTCCAAGGCCATGTCTGCATAGACATAGGAGGGTTGTTTTGTTGCCTCCAGTAATCATCAGTAATGACTCCTACTTGAATGTTGCAACACCTTTCTCTTTTGTACAACAGTCTTTTCATGTTTCACCACTCCCATGTTCAATCTTTTTTACCTTTTTGTATCTACTCCCTGCACTCAGACATCAAAGTGTTTAATGACTTAATAGTGATCAGTGAGCAATAACCTACAATCTGAATGAAGAGAGAGGTGTCCTTTGCATATCTGAATTCTTGGCATTTACAGTGAAAAGAAAAAAGGAACACAGCTCAGTTAACAGATATTTTATTTATACACACACACACACACACACACACTCACACTCACACTCACACTCACATTCACATTATACATGTTCTATCATCATGTCATGTTTCAGTTTAGGTATCCTGTTAAGGTAAGAAGTACTATTAAAAAGGTACCCATTTTATTGCTAACCAGGCTTTCCCCCTTATTCAGGCAAAATCCTACAGTGCAAAAATTCTACCAAGATTATCGGCGTAATGGTGCCCATACACGATACAATTTAAAAACTTTTGATTTTCCCGTTCATACGATCGAAAAAAAAAATATTTTCAACTTTCATTCGATTCGATCAAGGAATTTGAACGATTATAACGTTTTTTGCGCGAAAAATCTGATTGGACATGCTGGAAAAATCTTTATATTCGATTTAATGGAATAATCAAACTAAATTATCTAATCGGAAAAAATTAAACCTTTTACCATGTATGGCCACCATAAGACTGGGATCTAAGATGTAATGCTGATGTCAATAAAGGAGCTTCAAACTATAAACAAAACTTAAACTATCAATAACTTAATGACATAGCTAAGTGGATCCAACATTTCCCATAAGCTACAATTCTTTTAAAAAGCTACAAAATACTTTAAAAGCTATAAATAGTCTTGAAATCTAATATTTTAATCCTTGTATAGAGCAATGTTTTTTGAAACCATTATATTGTTCCAAGATTTCACCAGCAAGATCATACATTATGGAGTTATCTGACTCACATACCGTATTTTTCGGAATATAAGACGCACTTTTTCTCCCCCAAAAGAGGGGGGGAAAAGTCAGTGCGTCTTATATACCAAAGGATAAAAAAAATTGCCCAAAAATGTCACCTGGTCGATCTCGGCGGCAGCAGCATTGGCAGCCTGTCAGCTTGCAGAGGTGCATGATGCGATCAGCATCGGGCACTGCGGGCAGCCAGTGTGACTGCTGCGTGTGTGGTCCACACTTTCCCCGCAAAGTAGGCGGCAGTGACGGTAGCAGTAGTGAACATACTTCACCTCAACCTTGGAACCCGCGGTGATCAGCAGCTGTTCCGGTATCCTTTGTGTCCCTGGCATCCGCTCCCCCTGCGAAGTAATTACCGGTAAGTGGTGGCAGCAGCTGCGGCATCCCTCACCTCATCCTCGGAGCCCGCGAGATCAGCCGCACGTCTCTCTCTCTCTCTTTCCCTCAAGTGCCGGTACTTCCTGGTCGCGTCATTACAGATGCGACCAATGACGCGACCGGCACTTGAGGGAAAGAGAGAGAGAGAGACGTGCGGCTGATCTCGCGGGCTCCGAGGATGAGGTGAGGGATGCCCGCAGCTGCTGCCACCACTTACCGGTAATTACTTTGCGGAGGGAGCGGACGCCAGGGACACAAAGGATACCGGAACAGCTGCTGATCACCGCGGGCATCAGGTCAGGTAAGTGATAACAACTGTGCCCGGGGAAAGCCACAAAAGGGGACTTGAGGAGGCCACAAGGGGAGACTGGAGGGGAACACCAAGGGGGATGGGGTAGGCCATAAAAGGGACACGGACAGGACACAAGGGGCCACAAGAGGCAGACACAATGGCAACAGGGGGAAGCCACAAAGGGGGCAGGATGGGGCCACAATGGGGGGGGGGGGCAGGAGGGCAAACAGAGGAGTACACAAGGGGGACTTGAGGAGGCCACAAGGGTAAACAGGAGGTGGACACCAAGGGGGGCAGGGGTAGGCCAGAAGGGGGCACAGAAGGAGGACACAATGGTGAAAGGAGGAGGCCACAAGGGGGGGGGGGGGCAAGAGGAGGCCACAAGGGGGGGCAGGAGGTGCACAGCAAGGGGGACAGGAGAAGGATGCCCAAGGGGACAAAATAATTGGGGGGGGAGAACATCTACAAGACACCCTTGGACTATAGATGCACCAGGTTTAATATTTTTTTTTTCCTGCTTTTTGCCCTCTAAACCTAGGTGCGTCTTATAGTCCAGAGCGTCTTATATTCCGAAAAATACGGTACTTGCTTGAAATGCAAAACGTACCTTCCAGATTTGTTTCACAACTTTTGGCAATGTAGAATGATTAAGACATTTCGGAGACACATTTTGACGTGTGCTACTGATAATCTGCATTATTATTAGTCTCAAAGTCCTTTCTGTGCTTTAAGTGGATGGAAAGGGTACGATACTGGCATAAGAAAAAAGTCAGGTCTTCTGTTTACAGTAACTACAAAAATGAATTTACAGAACTTAAAAACTTATTGCCCATCAACTCGCAACCAATTCAAATCGATCATAAAAATATTTTTAACCTATGTTTATATTTTCATAGTAGTAGCAGCAAAATGTAGAGCCTCCCTGCTGACAGACTCACACTCATAATTTTAATTTAAAGTGTACTCGAGTTGACATGTGACACGAGATGTGTATGTACAGTACAAAAATATTTATAACCAGGCTGTTTGTTTTGTTTTATTTTGCTGCTGAAAGAGTTAATATTCAGGCATGCAAGTGACCGCTTCTGTCTTGTCTGTGCCTTGTCTTGAAGTTTAGGAAAACCTCATTGATAAGCAAATTACAGCCATACTTTTTGCCTGGCAGATTTCAACTTCTGGGGGCAGGGGAGAGGTAGAAAAAGGTCAATAGATCATATATTTTAACTCTGGGACACTTAATAGGCTGCCATTGTGCAAAGACCATAAAACATTCTATCTGCTTTGTAAATGTTAAAATATAGAATAAAACCAAAGGACATATAAAGTCATTTTTAGGAATAGGAGGGTAAATACAATTGTTTTTCTCATCGGTTTATTTTCACCTCGGGTGCACAGCAGCCATTTCAGTGCTAACAAAAGCATTTTAAACTTTTCAGATCGCTTTTGTTATGGGCAATGTTTGCTTACCCAAATTAAACTTATTTTCCTATGTTCACACTTCTGGATAGCCGCGCTGTGTTTGACTTGCAGTTCAAATGCTTCAGTTTCATACATATGATAAAGCTCTTAACTCTTAACTCTTTGAATGCATAAAAATAAAAAAAGTGGAGACAGGCTGATTCTAAGTAGACATATAACAATACCCATGCTTATTACACCATGGTACTGATGCACAATTTTACAGTTACGAATGCTGGAGTAGCACCGCCTGCTAAATAGTAAAAAAAAAATGTACCACCGTTTACTTCATGAGGCCCAATGTCACGTTTTAAAGAGGCTATACAGCCAGAAATTACACTTCATTTTATGTTGCTATGATCTTGTCACATAAGTTATATTTACTGTATTTTTTGGACTATTAGACTCACTTTTTTTCTCTCCCAAAAGTGCGGAAAAAAGTAACTGCCTCTTATAGTGCAAATGCAGGGAGTTCCTGACTTGTGAACGCCTGTCAATATGAACCTCCAACCTGCTGCAATGTTGGTGACTCCCTGTACTGTGCCCATGCAGAGGAGGGCACAGGGGAACAAACACAGGACATACAAAGGGGCATGGAGGAGGACACAAGGGCCTTAATTCACGAAGATCATGCTGGAGATAAAAAGGCAAGAGAAAACGTACCTCCACAGTCCACACAGTGAGAGTTATCTTATCTCTTCATTCCTTAAGTTACCTCCTCTGTAGTTAATTTACCTCCTCTGTAGTTATTTTCACATGCAGTTAATAAACAGCCTGTCTTTAACTCTGGAGTTATTTTAAGGATTGAAGAGTTAACTTAAAGACAGAAGAGTTAACTTTAGGTTTGCCTGAGGTAGAATGTTTCCTGAATACGACATGCCTCATCACCATGGTGATAACTCTAGAAACGTTATTAAAGACAGGAGATAAGCTTAGTGAATTTAGGCCAAGGAGGACAGAGGCGGATATATGTGGGACACATGGAGACACAAGAGGTACAAGGGGGCATAATCCACAAGATGCTCCTTCACCATGGATGCACCAGGTTTAGTATATTTTTTTTCCCCTGGTTTTGTCCTCTAAACCTAGGTGTCTTATGGTCAGGAGCATCTTATAGTCCAAACAATACGGTACTTTGGCTCAATTCCTGTCTAAAACCTACCAAAGCCGTGTGGCCGCTGGGTTCTGTCGCAAGTATACACACCTCTCTTAAAATACCAGGCTTTTGTGATGGAAGAAATTAGACCACAGTATATCAATTTTGTATTTAGATAGCATAAGTGCTTATTAATCCTGTCAAATTTGGACGTACAGGGGAAACTTTATTGTGAAAGTGGCCTAGAGAGTGTAGAAAGAGCCTGCCAGTTAGTCAGTACCAACAAGCGAGGCGAGGAGAATACTGCATCTGGGAAACTGCTTTAAGCTTTAGGCAGAGCATCCAGGTGTGCTTATTAATATTTAATATGATATATATATAATATTCCTTATTAAAAGGTATGTGTGTGTATGTAATTGTGAACATTCTGCAGAAGCCGATTTTGCAGTTTCGATGCCCTCTTGCCTGCTTTACGTTACGCAGCTATAGTCTGGTAACACTGAAGCATATGTCAATGTGTCAGTTAGTGAGGTCCATTGATTCAGCTAATCCTCATCAAATATTCAAGATGGTCAATGGGGAGATCCTGTGGGAACAAAGGCTTTTCCAAAAGACTAGATTTTTTTTTTTATTATAACTATATATTTTATGTGAGCGTTTCTATGGTTTTGCATGACAAGTTGCTCAACAAGTAACCAAACAGAGGATAAAGTGGCTTACAAGTCAGTCATGCAAGTGTGGCAAATAAAAATAAACAGAGTTTATGTATAACAGAGAGTACAGCGTAATGTGAACTTTAAAACAACCTCTTTCATGCTAGGGAACCAGAGCAGAGAAAATGAAAGCTGTTGTTCACCCTCAGTTTTTATGACCATATTTCATGTAAAAATAAAAATGTATGAAAAATTGTGGAGGCTTTATGCACTACCTGATCAGGAAGTACTCTAAAATGGTGTGAAAGATGGTTTAGAGCAGAAGTGCCCACACTTTTTCGGCTTGTGAGCTACTTTAAAAAAGTAGCAAGTCAAAATGATCTACCTATGTACAATTTTAGTAGCACAATTGTATATACAGAATGGAAAATGTAGTGGCATCGGGATCTACCATGAACCCCTTCGCGATCTACCGGTACATCACAATCTACCTAATGCACAAATTGGTTGAAAGAGGCGCCCTGGTGATTTGTAAAACACTTAAAAACAGTTTAAAATTGACAAAAAAATATTTTGAGGTGGCTTACCTCAAATAACGAGAATCTTTGATGAAACAAAGGATTTTATTAATAGCACAGGCAACGCGTTTCACGGGTCTGAGCCCGCTTCCTCAGGCCAAATAACAGTGCCAAGCTACAACGAGATAGTCAGCATAGGGAGCCTCAGACCCAATTTGTGCATTATATACCCCCATACCCTATGGTCTGAGGGGTCGGGACAGAACACACGTGGGTCACCACGGTGGGAACCTGTCCCCCTTCTTTTTCTAAAGAGAGCGACCACATCCAGATCCTTAGGGATCACCCCGAGTGGAGTCGGGTTTGTTGTCTCCACCTGCTTCCTGCGGTCGGTTGCCCCACTGCAACCCACCTTTGTGAGTAGTTTATTTCTACCTTTTATTTCCAACATTGGTTTGACATATTACACTATTGGGCTCCCGTCCCTGTCTCCTGTGTTTTTTCTCCAGAGGGTGCATAGACACCCACACCTTGCTACCTAATGCACAGTTCCCCAACCCTGTCCTCAAGGCCCACCAACAGTGCATGTTTTGCAGAAAACCACAATCATTCACAGGTGAGGTAATTAGTATCTCTCAGCAGAGCTGATTAACTACCTTTGTGGATTTGCACAAAACATGCACTGTTGGTGGGCCCTGAGGACAGGGCTGGGGAACACTGACCTAATGGACACCCCTGGGTTAGAGTAACCATTTAATTGTGGTGATTTTACTATACCAGGGCAGAGACGGGAGCCAATCCCTATCTATGTATGCCTTTTTTTTTTTACTTTCTTTAGTAGAGAAGAATAACTAGCATTGTATATATCCCATAGATTATTTGATAATGTAATCCCTATAGGCTTTTAGGACGCAGCTTTTCCAGGTACTATGCTTTGCTGTTGTACTGTAACATTGTAAAGTAAGGCTTTTCAGCATTTAATATTAGACACCCCCAAACAATAAAAATATAAATAAAGATATTGGATATACAGTATGCATATTAAAGCCAAAAACGTCATCTGTGAAAAAGCTTGTCTTAAAGAACGTTAAAGAATATAACTTAACTAGCCATTATGGCCCAGTTAATAACGGGCACTCGGTTGTACAGTGCTTCCTGCTGTACTACGCATGTGCAGGATCGCGTTCGTTTGTAAACTATTTAGTTGGTATGCCCATTGTAAAATCTTGCCTCAAACCGACCATAGGATTTCATTGTTCAAAAGCTTTTCAAAACCCTGCAAAGCGCTTACGATTAGAAAAAGTCTTTAAAGCGCTCTTGGTGTGAAACCTTCTCCCTTGTAGAACAAGGAATAAAATCAGCCCACACTGACCCTGGCACGATCCTGTTACATGGGGTGCCAGACAGGGTGATTTGGCCCTAATAGTGATCGCAGTATGCTCTCTTCATTTACATTGTACAAAGTCCAAAGGATGTAATTAGAAATGGTCAATATGAGACTAACAATTCCAGCTTGCAAGAAAATTCAGTGCAAACTGTGTGAAGCTTGGTATGGGTCCAATTAGATCTACCGCCTTTCTTTTTAGACTGGCCCAACTCCAGGCACCATACAATTTGCATTAACCTCCTTGGCGGTCTGATTCTTTCCAGATTTTAGGGTCTAAAAGCGGTGCAATTTTTTTCCACTCTTTCAGACCCTAAAACCTGAAAAAAATTATTCTGGCAGGGAGATCTGCAGCAAAATAAAAAAAAATGTACCTTCCTGGGCTCCTGTGCTGCAGTTTTCTCTTTGCCCACAAGATGGCGCTAATATACATATAAACGAACTTCTCTATATTTCTCTAATATAGAGAAGTTCGTTTTCAATATTAGCCCCGCCCCCGATGACGTCACGCTGCCACCACCGCTCTGCTGCCACCACCACGGCTGCGCTGCTCTAACTGGCTGCCGGGTCCCCGGAAGAATAGCGGGGACATGGGGGATCCCGGCGGCCAGGGAAAGACCCCACACTGCCGGGGAGAGAGGCCGGAGTCCCGCTGCGCAGCGAGATCGCGTGCGGGACTCCACAACTAAAAGGTAAAGCTCTGCAATGCCTACCCCGACCTGAGCTCGGGATCACCGCTAATAGCTTCTTTTTTCTACCCCGAGCTCAGGTCGGGAAAACCGGCAAGGAGGTTAAAGAACACCCGCGCCCGCTCGATTCTCGCCGGCAGACCATGGCAGCGAATCGGGCGGTGATAAGGAAGCGCCAGCGGGGACGAGCGGCAATCGATCCGCGTGGACGAGCGGGGATGCGCCGGCATCGAGCCGCTGGCTCGATCCGACGCATAAAATGAGCCGGATATGCCCGGCATAATGGAATAAACAATTGTATCTATCTTCCTTCTCCTGAAAATGACTTTTTAAGATATTTCAGTTTTGTTGTTTAAATCTACTTTTTAAGTGTCAACTGTTTTATTGTTTTTCCTCAATGACACATTCAATGAAGTATATAGAATATAAAAACACGCACACCATGTAGTTTCAAAATGCAAAAAGGGATTGTATTAGAAAACATAGGCTGACAATGTACAATCAGAGACACGCAATAAAGTACAATGGAATATATATATTATACAAAAAAATCCAGCAATCCTCGTAGGTACAGCATGCAAACACTAAGATATGTGCAAGCAATGCACACAAATAGGCAAGGGGTGAGTAGCAAGCTGCTGTAACTGCTGCAAAAAAGTGCTGGTTAAATACTGACATCGAAGTCAGAGCAAGTGGCAAACAGTCTGACACAGTACAATCAGAGTGGAAACGAGGTACAAACACCGCTGCATTACCCAGATGCAGCGTTTCGGAAAGTGTCCTTTATCAATGGGAGAAGCAGGAAGGCAACTGGAGCAAGATGGCAGAGCGGTGGTGTCCACCACCCTGCCGCCTCGTTTCCACTCTGATTGTACTGTGTCAGACTGTTTGCCACGCTCTGACTTCGATTTCAGTATTTAACCAGCACCTTTTTGCTAGCAGTTACAGCAGCTTGCTAGTCACTCCTTGCTTATTTGTGTGCATTGTTTGCACATATCTTAGTGTTTACATGCTGTACCTACGAGGATTGCTGGATTGCGTGATATATTGTTCCATTGTACTTTATTGCGTGTCTCTGATTGTACATTGTCAGCCTATGTTTTCTAATACAATCCCTTTTTGCATTTTGAAACGACATGGTGTGCGTGTTTTTATATTCTATTGATTATTCTATTTATCACAGCACCCAAAATTAGCATAGCTATTGCAACTTTAATTCCTTGTATGGTGTGCATCATCATGTGTTTACATTCATTGAAGTATGCCAGAGCTAAAATCTATGACCTATTGACCCTTTTTATCTCTCTCCTACTCTCAGAAGCCATTATCTGCTAGGAAAGCGTTTTATAGTTGGAATTTCTTATTAGTGAGGGTCACACTGTAGTCACTTCCTGTCTGTCAAGACTGAATCAGCCACTTCTATACCTGATATTTAGCTCTTTCAAGCAGAGAAAGAAAAAAAGGAACATGGCATAGTTATTTGTGTGCTTGGCACTGTACATACACTTCTATCTAATCATGTCACACATCACTTCGGGTATCCTTTAAATGTGCATGCAAGCCAGAATTAGTTGCACCTCATTAACCACCTTACCGCCGCCCGTACGGATTTCTCCGTCCCTTTTTCCATCCTTTAACCCCCAGGGACGAAGAAATCCGTACTTTGCGCACTCCCGCCGCTGCCCGCGCTCCCGCTCGTAAACACGCCGCCCGCCGCTAGTAAACACGCCGCCCGCTCGCCCGGAGATCAATGAACGGGAAAATCCATTCCCGTTCGTTGATCTTAGCCCCGCAATGATCCGCTGCTCTCCGATGGGCAGCGAGATCATTGTGAAACGATACAAACTTACCCAGCCTCCAAGTACTTCCTCCAAGCTTCCGGAAGGACGCTTGGAGGTCGCATTAAAGCAAAAAGCTACTGTGGCCAAATAGTAAACTACACCCTACACATTTTTTACATACAAATTACTTTTACACAAAAAATTAACTCATTACCTCCCACACTCCCAATTTTTTTTTTTTGTAATAAAAAATAAAAAATGTACAATAAAAAAAATACATAAATAGTTACCTTAGGGAATGAACTTTTTAAATATTTATGTCAGGAGGGTACAACACTGTTACTTTATAAACTATGGGCTTGTAATTAGGGATGGACGCAAAACTGAAAAAATGCACCTTTATTTCCAAATAAAATATTGGCGCCAAACATTGTGATAGGGACATAATTTAAATGTTTTTATAACCGGGACAAAAGGGCAAATACATTTCATGGGTTTTAATTACAGTAGCATGCATTATTTAAAAACTATAATGGCCGAAAACTGAAAAATTAATTTTTCCCACATTTTTCCTATTTTCCCATTAAAACACATTTAGAATAAAATAATTCTTGGCATAATGTCCCACCTAAAGAAAGCCTAATTGGTGGTGGAAAAAACAAGATATAGATCATTTAATTGTGATAAGTAATGATAAAGTTATAGACGAATGAATGGAAGGAGCGCTGAAAGGTGAAAATTGCTCTGGTGGTCAGGGGGTAAACCCCCTCAGTGGTGAAGTGGTTAAAGAACAAGTTGTAGTGAAAATAATGTAATTAATAAAATTGCATTTTTTCCCTACAACATTCATTCATAAATGGTTTAGTCCGTGTTGCCAATCTAAAATCTTTCCTCACCCTGATTTATAGTCCTGGGAGGTGATCTCTGCGGAATATTTAAAGCGGAATGAAACCCAGCATTTCTACTTTGCTTTAATAGATTATTTTACAGCATATTATATACAACCAGCATTTTTTTTTTTTTTTTACTAGAACTGCATTGAAAGGGTTAACACAGGTTTCAGAAGCCGCTTCTGAACTTTACATAATGTTGTTTAGTGTTTAATTGTATCAAGTGAGAAATGTAAACAAAGCCTTCTCTCACACTGCCAGGTCCCCTGAACAAAGTCAGACAAGCATACATGATTTCTGATGCTTTCTGATTAGGTTAAAGGATGAATAAAGCAGTTATAAATAAAATGCAAAGTCCGCTCTCAGAGTAAAATAAGTGCACTTTAGAAACGTATAATTTCTAAATGAATAATACTTATGCACAAAAGCAAATATGCTAACCGTATGGCATATAAAAAGTAGGAAAACATGTTTTTAATGAATATTTTATGTCAGTGTTTTATACCGCTTTAACAGTAGAAAATATACCTGGTCCCCCAGAATGCTCAGGGAGGAGGGCTACATACAATATAGAACTATAGGAAGTGTTTCTAATGCTGAAACCACGAAATGTACTGTAAAAGGAGGTATCCTGAATAACTTACTGCATTCTAGTGCTCACTTCCTGTGGACAAAATTTGAATTGCGCGGAAGTATATTGAATAAGTTTCTGCACATGCACGCTGCCACGGGAACGCCAGCATTTTACAGAAATTAGCGTTGCCATAGACTTGCATGACTTCCGGTCACCGCGCAAATTGCCTGACCACGAGCTGTTGCTTTTGTGGCAAATCGGTCACTTCCAGCGTATCACATCGCACCACGCCGGGTATTAACTGCTCCATAGACTTTAACTGCCGTAGCGCTACCCTGCAGCAAAAAAGGGTAATGCAACGCACCAGTGTGAAAGGGACCTCAAAGTGACAATGTCTGTACATTTTTCTTCCTTAGTATAGAGAAAAGGAGTGAGTGCACACCAGTATAACACCTGATAAGGATAGCATAACTTCAAGTGGTGTAACATCTGGTTAAACTAAGATCCATTATATAGTATTTCACATGAGAAAACAGAATCCAGGAGCAACACACCTGTGTTATGTAAACTTCCAATACTTTAATCCAAATCTTCTTAAAACCATCACAGTAGTAAAGAACAGATCTACTTATCGAACCCAAAAGGCATCAATTGCAGCAGCATATGTTGAGGTCACCAAGAGGTGTGGAGAGTGGTTGGTCGACGATCGTTTCGCCCCGCCATTAGGGCTTCTTCAAGACCATATGCCCTTCTCATCCGCACTCCTGTTTATATATCCCATGCTCCTCCACTGTCCGGGACATTTAGCCAATCCCCTACCAGCCACCTAACGTGTCTCACCGGTTTCATATTTTATGTTCGCGCCGCTTCTAACACTTCCTGTCGCAGCCGTTACGTCACTTCAGCCCGCTGCTGCTGGGAATTGCCTTGGAGTACAAACGGAGACTATTTGCACGTTCCATCCTCACCTGTTGTTGACGCATATTATTATGCAGCCACTGTTACGCATGCTGATACCCAGGGAGACACCTTGTGGCCATATAGAGGTACTACATGTTTGTGTAGTACCTCTATATGGCCACAAGATGTCTCTCTGGGTATCACCATGCGTAACAGTGGCTGCATAATACACGTCGACGCGACGGGTGAAAATGGAACACGGAACACGTCTCTGCTTGCGCTCCAAGGCAATTCCCAGCAGCAGCGGGCTGAAGTGATGCAACGGCCACAACAGGAAGTGTTGGAAGCGGCGCGAACATACAATATGAAACAGGTGAGACGTTAGGTGGCTGGTAGGGGTTTGGCTAGATGTCCCGGACGCGTACGTTAAAAAGGGGCGCTGGGAAAAAAGGGCGCGGGGTTTTAAACGATAAGCATGGATAACGTTTAAAAATGTATTGTACTGTATTTCGTTTAAAATTAATGTTTTATAAAGTTATAAATCATTAAATAATGTGCATTAAATCGGCAATTGTAAAAACGTTAATCTTTCGTTTAAATAGTGAAACGTATAATAACGTTTTAAAAAAAAATTACTAAGTAACCCTCCCTGTACCTACCCCTAACCCCTAGACCCCCCTGTTGGTGCCTAAACCTAAGACCCCCCTGTTGGTGCCTAAACCTAAGACCCCCCTGTTGGTGCCTAAACCTAAGAACCCCCTGTTGGTGCCTAAACCTAAGACCCCCCTGTTGGTGCCTAAACCTAAGACCCCCCTGTTGGTGCCTAAACCTAAGACCCCCCTGTGATAAGCATTAATAAAGTTTCAAAAACATATTGTGCGGTTTTTTCGTTTAAAAATAATGTAAAAAAAAAATTGTACTGTTTTTCGTTTAAAAATGTTTGAAAAAAATATTGTACTGTTTTTCGTTTAAAAAAATGTATAAATCATTAAATAATGTGTAATCATGAGAAGCAGTAATAAAACATTAAGTCTCCGGGCGCCGCTTTTAAAACGTTATTTTTCTCCGGCGCCCTTTTTTCCTATCGGGCGCCCATTAAAAGATATTTATTATGGGAGTGAATGGCGGCGCCCGATTTGTCCACTAGCCTCCTGCGCCCTTTTTTACTGTTACCGTCCCGGACAGGGTAGAAGTATGGGATATATAAACAGGAGTGCGAATGAGAAGGGCAAAAGGACTTGATGAAGCCCTAATGGCAGGACGAAACGATTGTCGACCGACCACTCTCCGCACCTCTTGCTGACCTCAACATTTGCTGCTGCAATTGATGCCTTTTGGGTTCAATAAGTATATCTTTTTTACTGCTGTGATGGTTTTAAGAAGATTTGGATTTAAGTATTGGAAGTTTTACATAACACAGGTGTGTTGCTCCTGGATTCTGTTTTCTGAGATACTCTGTACATTTTTCTCATTGTATGCAAACCAAAACTGTGTAAACAGAATTCGTATTTTAATAGAGTGCCAAAGATAATGTTTTTTATATATATATTTTTTTAGACTTATAGATGAACTCCCAAATTCAGTCACAGAATGGCTGGGTCAAGAAGATGGATGCCGTAAGTGTAAATGAGATATAGTAAACCCTAATTTGTTGTTTCAAGATGTGATGCAGATTCTTTAAGCACCAATGTTTCACTTCAATAGGAAACTATCATAAATGCAAGGCATCTAACTGTGCTCTAAAAGGAGTGTATGTAATGAACTGTAACAATGGTCTATTAATTCTGCAGGAATCCAGCAGCAATGGTCAGAGGTGCTACGTGAACCATATTCCTTTCTCTGCACAATAAGATCCTGGTGAAGAAACCGAATATTCAGGGATAGGAGAGGATTGTATACATGATATAAAAATAAATATACAATGCGCCATTGTTCATCTATTCACCGAGACTTGTTCACGCACAATAAGCATGCAGTATTAAATTAATTTGTGTTTTCCAATCAGCAAGAGTGCCAAAATACCCATATGCAAATAGAAATTTGTCCTGCCATATGGTAATGTAATAAACATTACATTACCCTCTGGGGCCAAAGTAATTTTACATCTTCGTTGCCAAAGGGGCCGTTCATTTGTCACATAGGGATGCCCCGAATGTCACTGATATTACCAAGAGTAAAACAAGCCTACTATTTTCAGTATTGTGTTACAGACCTGTAATCCCGGGGCCTATTCATGGCTGCCTATAGTTTTCCAAAATATAATAATGCTATCATGTAACCTGGGTGCGCTGAAAGGGATTGCTTCTGGGGAGAATTATCTTTTTATCTGTGATTCTGTGAATGGTGTTAAACTGCCAGGAGAAAAAAATATTAATATGATGTCTTCAACTTATTATATAGCACTATGCATTAAATAAGAGCAGTAATAACAAACAGTTGAGAATATCTGACGTGCAGAACAAACTGTTCGAAAGAGCTTGCAGTCCAAGAGGTGGGGAACATTGGATGAAATGGGCATGCTTTATGAGGCTGTTCCAAAAGATCTCACAGTGTCTCCTTTGGAGATGACAGAAGTGATCTACCAAATCTAGACGGGATTCATTTATTTTAAAAAAAAAAAAAGTTCAAATATGTCAGCCAGTAGATGGCAAATGCCAGCAGCCTTTACCTGGGCCATAATCAAACATAGAGGGTGTTACCAGAAGCTTAATAAATTAGTAGTCGTCTGGTGTAGGCACCCAGACTGCGTGCAGGAAATGTAAGTGTGACTGCGGCCGCTTGTCTTGGACCCTGCGTAGACCGTAATTCTAATTGCAGCTGTAGAGGCGCTTAGTGGACAATTTAAGCGTTGTGCACAATATAGATGAAACAGCGGAGATTATGACAGAGGTAGCAGCAACGGGGTTAAGTTACCATAAGTGACTGAGTAGGTGTAGATTAATGTTAGGAGTAGGTAGGGGTAGGTTAGTGTTGGGTCTACATAGCGGTAGGATAGCATATTCTGGCTTGGATATTGGTAAATTAGCGTTGGGAGTAGGTAATAGGGGGGGGGCGGTAGGATCTGGTTTTGATAGGGGTAGGTTAGTGTGAGAGGAAGGTTATGTAAAATTACCAATATACTATTATAGTAATTATTCGGCGACCAATAGAATATTAGCAGCATCAGAAACACTTCCTATATTTATCTATCTATATGTATTGGTATGTAATCCCTTTCTGTGATGTCACAGCCTAAGCTGTTTAGATATGCAGAATTCTCCTTCCGATGCACTCTTGAAGGCCAAGTGTTATTTCTAGTGACTTCGGAACAACCGTAAACAAAGGTTCCACAGTGAAACACCCACCAGTACTAAAGTTGTGATAAATTTCAAAATGTAAAACAGGGTGAGGGAAGACTTTACAGTGGGCTAAACTGACTAACTTCATAAAGTAATATTGTAAAATAAATAAATAAATAAATTAGTAATTGTGTTTATTATTTATTAAAAAAGAAATAAAAAAAGGAGGATGGGAGGGAGGGGTTGGGATGGAAGTTCACCTTCATGTTAAAATCTGTTTTATTTATCTACAGATGAAGTTGCAGATTTTATGATTCAAACATGCACTCTGACACATTCTATGAAGCCAGATTATTCAGGATTTAAGAAGATTCTGCTGAAGGCTCTGGATTCTACAAAAACCAAACTTGGTGCTCCGCTGGTTTTCTCAAGTGTGGCTTCCACCACCAGAAAACCCATCCCTATCAAGTCAAAGGTACTTTATGTATGGAGTTTTAATAGTTATTACACTTCAATAACTGGCTTTCCAGATTATCTGATCTTAAAGTGAACCTCCAGACTAAAAATCTACTCAGCAGCTCTGAAAAGGCCTGGTGTTTGTTTGACAGTTTCACAGCATCAGAACTTTGTTTTTCTTACCCAAGCCTTATTTTTAGCTGCACAGAAGCTAAGCTCCGCCCCATCAAAGAAAACTGCCTAGGCATTTTTTCCCCTGATGCTGTGCAAAGCATGATGGGATTTCTGATGTGGTTCTTGTTCTGCTATTTTGGCGCAAATTTGTTTTTTGTTTTGTTTGTTTTTTAATTTTGAATTTGAAATTTTGAAGCCTAGGGCGCGCAGCTGGGAGGGGTGATCAGGACACAGGGCAGTTGGATCTGTGTCTCATGTTCCCTGTCACCTCCTTTCAACCAAAAAGATGGCTGCCCCCATAAAATCACAAACATTTGCCTGTCCTTTTAAAACAGGGTGGGTAAGATCACAAACATTTGCCTGTTCTTTTAAAACGGTGGGTAAGAGATTAGATTACCTATCTATTTTAATTAACATAACTAATGTAACTTAATGACAGTATGTTTGTTTAGGCTAAAGTTTCTCTTTCAAGTTCAAGTCCAGGCAGACACAAAATGTACTGTGATATAGGAAAAGTATACTTACTGTTGTCTACATTGTTAAGGGTCTCGTTTATTTTATAAATCTCTACATAATTATTTATTAATAATCTGAAAATGGTCTAGCGCTCAACAACAATCCTTCAGTATTATGTTATGCAGTCCCATATAAACATTTCTTGTGAACCAGTTGCAGTTAGAATTTATCTTCATTCACCATCAAAGTAAACGAACTGCGCTCACCAGATTTTTAGGCTAACCATAATCAGATTAGCAACTGCACTTTTGGCCCAGCCAGCTTATTCCTCCTTCCACCGCAATACAAGATCTTCACAAACTCAAAGAGAGGAAAGAAGAACATCTATGGTGTAGTATGTCCACATTAATTTAAAACACCTCTAGTGCTCCCGCACACTCCTCACCCTATGTGTGAACCGTTACCAGGGAATAATGCAAGCCTCTCACCAGATTGTTTGGCTGACCTAGCCCAGACCAGCAAATAATGCTTGTTCTTTCAGTATTTTTCCACTGTACAGCAGCTTGAAGTCATCTCTTCAAATACCTTCAGAACTCAGTAGGTGGAGGGCTTTGAATGGTGCAGTAGCTTCCTGGTCCCTCTACGCACTTCCGCTCCTGCGACCCCCTCTTCTACCAGCAGGTTCTTACAACATTCTCTCTGAGAAATTGGAAGCCCCATTGGTGTTGTATGTCAGTATTAGTTTGAAATATTATCAGAAGACTAAGAAGAGAACTTACAAACGTGCGTTGCTAATCCAGCAACCATGGTAATCCATGTGTGCAGAAACCTGTGTTCACTCAAAAGGTGTTGGATTCGGATCGCTCTCCAGAAAAGAAATGTATTGAGCAGATTCTTAGAACATTTTCTCTGTTGTGAGAATCTGCTAGTTGAAGAGGAGCGGAAGTGCGTAGAGGGACCAGGGAAGCCACTGCACCATTCAAAGCCCCCCACCTACTGAGTTCTGAAGGTATTTGAAGAGATGACTTCAAGCTGCTGTACAGTGGAAAAATACTGAAGGAACAAGCGTTATTTGCTGGTCTGGGCTAGGCGAGCCAGACAATCTGGTGAGAGGCTTGCATTATTCCCTGGTGAGGGTTCACACATAGGGTGAGGAGTGTGCGGGAGCACTGGAGGTGTTTTAAATTAATGAGGACATACTACACCATAGATGTTCTTCTTTCCTCTCTTTGAGTTTAAGATCTTGTCTTGCGGGGGAAGAAGGAATATGCTGTCTGGGCAATCAGTGCAGTTGCTAATCTGATTATGGTTAGCCTAAAAAATGAGATCCCATGCCTGAAAAACCTTTAGCTAGCACTAGGCTAGCTAGTAGAAGTGCCCGGCACTCCCCGCTCCCTGCTGCTCCCCCGTTTATACATTACCCAGCTTGGATCCAGCGATCGGCTCAGCCTCCCCGCACAGGTCTTAACTATGGAGGGGATCGCACATGACATCATGACGTCGCCGACGTCATGCGCAAACCCGATCCTCCCCATAGAGAGACTGAAGCTGTGCAGGGAGGCTGCGCGATTGCTGGATCCAGGCTGGGTAATGTATTAACGGGGGGGGGGGGTTCAGCGGGGATCGGAGGGTGCCGGGCACTTGTACTAGCTAGCCTAGTGCTAGCTAAAGGTTTTTCAGGCATGGGATCTCATTTATTATGCATGGGGGACTCCTGGGGCCAGGAAGCGGTATGCCTGACACTGTCGGGCATACCGCTAAGGAGGTTATAGGACCTGCTGAGATCATTTCAGTAATCGTCTTGTTAACTCAGGTGAGAATGTTGACGAGCACAAGGCTGGAGATCATTATGTCAGGCTAATTGGGTTAGAATGGCAGACTTGACGTTAAAAGGAGGGTGATGCTTGAAAACATTGATCTTCCATAGTTAACCATGGTGACCAGCAAAGAAATGCATGCAGCCATCATTGTGTTGCATAAAAAATGGCTTCACAGGCAAGGATCAGGGCCGGTTCAGGCAACAATGGGGCCCCAGGGCAAAATAAACCTGGGGGGCCCCCCCAACAGATACCCCGGAACAAAAATCGGCATTAAGGGACCTTTTTTGCAGCTGGTATAGTCAGGGTGTGAAGCCCCAATCGGTCAGAGCTCCACATTCTGGCTACCCCAGCCTGCATGGGGGACAAGGGGTTAAAAAGTTTCAGGAGGGGGGACCCCACAATTTTATTTTTTTTTAAATCCCCACTCTAAACATAAAAAAAATTGGGAAAATATGAAAAAATGCCAGGGATCTTCATGCAGCCATATTGTGGCTGCATAGCGATCCCTGGCCAAAGCGCTGCGGCTCCGTATGGACCCCCAGGAAACCCAGTCAGGAAATGTATTGCTCTTTCTTTTGATGCATGCAAAATTACACTACCGTTAGGTTTGCTACTAAAAGTGACATTTACCGCATTTAAAAGTATACTTTTTTCCTTCGAAACTTTAAAATCGATTTTTTTCAAAAACTATAAAGTCTTTTTGAAAAATAGTTTTTTCCTCTTATTCCCAATGATCTCCTTAACATATCCTGCAAATTTAGGGTTTCTAGCATTTAAGGTGGATTTGTTATTAACCATTAAAGTCGGCAGGTTTTTAAATGTGTATTTTATTTTCCTTTGAAACTTTAAAATCGATTTTCTCAAAAACTATAAGGTCGATTTTGAATTTTTTTTTCCTCTTGTAGCTACTGGGGGCCCCTACAGGCACTGGGGCCCTGGGGCAATTGCCCCCTTTGCCTCTATGGTAGTGCCGGCCCTGGCCAAGGATATTGTGGCTACTAAGATTGCACCTAAATCAACAATTTATAGGATTACCAAGAACTTTTAAGGAAACAGGTTCAATTCTTGTTAAAAAGGCTTCATGGTGTCCAAGAAAGTCCAGCAAGCACCAGGATAGTCTCCTAAAGAAGATTCAGCTGCGGGATCGGAGTGCAACCAGTGCAGAGGTTGCTCAGGAATGGCAGCAGGCAGGTGTGAGCGCATCTGCACGCACAGAGAGGCGAAGACTTTTGGAAGATTGGCCTGGTGTCAAGAAGAGCAGCAAAGAAGCAACTTCTCTCCCCCAAAAAATCAGGGACAGATTGATATTTTGCAGAAAGTATGGTAAATGGACTGCTGAGGACTGGGGCAAAGTCATATTCTCCGATGAAGCCCCTTTCCGATTGTTTGGGGCATCTGGAAAAAGGCTTGTCATGAGAAGAAAAGGTGAGCGCTACCATCAGTCCTGTGTCATGCCAACAGTAAAGCACCCAGAGACCATTCATGTGTGGGGTTGCTTCTCATCCAAGGGAGTGATCGCACTCACAATTTTGCCAAAAAAACACAGCCATGAATTAAGAATGGTACCAAAACACCCTCCAACAGCAACTTCTTCCAACAGTCCAACAACAGTTTGGTGAAGGACAATGCATTTTCCAGCACGATTGAGCACCGTGTCATAAGGCAAAAGTGATAACTAAGTGGCTCGGGGACTAAAACGCTGACATGTTGGGTCCATGGCCTGGAAACTCCCCAGATCTTAATCCCATTGAGAACTTGTGGTCATTCCTCAAGAGGCGGGTGGACAAACAAAAAACAACTAATTCTGAGAAACTCAAGGAAGTGATTATGAAAGAATGGGTTGCCATCAGTCATGATTTGGCCCAGAAGTTGACTGAGAGCATGCCCAGTCGGATTGCAGAGGTCCTGAAAAAGGGCCAACACTGCAAATACTGACTCTTTGCATAAATCTCATGTAATTGTCAATAAAAGCTTTTGAAACGTATGAAGTGCTTATAATTATATTTCAGTACATCACATAAACAACTGGAACAAAGATCTAAAAGCAGTTTAGCAGCAAACTTTGTGAAAACTTATATTTTTGACAGTCTCAAAACTTTTGGCCAGGACTGTAGACACCAGGAATGAGATTTTCACTAAAGGCATCGGTTTTGGAATGGTTAGTAGAGAAGAGATAGTGACACTGCTGAAGTCCATTGCACACCTGATGGAGAAGTGAGGTACTGATGACTATCTGTATACGAAAATACAAAATAAGTAGAACAGAGGCGCCAACAGGATAAAAACAGTAATTGAAATGTTAAAAATTCGCTGAGGAGGCTATGGTGGCTCCGCCCCCTCCAAGCAAACACAGAAAACTGTGTAATGTTAATCAAAACAAATTTATTGGTACACTCCAGGGAATAGATATACAACGCGTTTCGCGGGTATAAGCACGCTTCCTCAGGCAGTAGAAGTAGGAGTACACTAATGAGGGAAAGAAAGGAGACAAAAGCACGTATTGGTGTGTGGTAGGACAAACATGCTCAAATAATCATTAATCTGCTTTTTATCAATTATGCGCTAGTGGCTAAAAGGGAGATTTAGAATGGTTTGTTTTGATTAACATTACACAGTTTTCTGTGTTTGCTTGGAGGGGGCGGAGCCACCATAGCCTCCTCAGCGAATTTTTAACATTTCAATTACTGTTTTTATCCTGTTGGCGCCTCTGTTCTACTTATTTTGCACTTTATATCCACCCTTGGTGGAGGGGGATACCCCTTTTTCTCATCTACAGAGAGTGACTTTTTAATCCTGAGTGGGGACGGGTCAATTTCCTCACCTGCTTATACAGTGGTTGCCTGGAGGTAACCCTGGTTTGTGAGTATAATTTTACTCCTTTACATTATACTAATTGCCAAAACCTACTACACCATATTGGGCTCTCGGTTCTCTCTTCTCTTGTATACGAAAATAGAAAACACAGAGAGAAATTGGGAACCCCATTGGTGTTGTATGCTACTAGTTTAAAATCTTTTCAGAAGACGAAGAAAGAACTTACAAACGTCCCTCGCTAATCCAGAAACCATGGTAAACATGTGCAGAAATCTGTGTTCACTCAAAAGGTGTTGGATTCAGATCGCTCTCCAGAAAAGAAAGGTATTGAGCAGTGTGCAGGTGAGAATTACTCTAACTGCTGGATCTCCTCTAATGAGGGCCGTATAAATCTGGATGGAATGGAGGCGCCCCTAGTATAATACCCTTAAAACAAAAGATGAAAAAGGACAAGCTGACCTCAAAGGATACTAATGACAACACGTTTCTCAGTTTATAACCAGCTTCTTAGGGTCAATACTGTTTCAAAAGTAGTGCTATGACTTTACTCAGAAGCACCTATACAATTTGTTCCTGCTGCCAGACTCGAACGTATAATCTTTCTTGAGCCAAATCATAGCACTGCTTTTGGGTATCAGACAAGTCAGGCGCATCTGGCTCCTGGACAAATCGGGCACTGCCACTGACTCTTATTGAAAATAATTGGCTAGGCAGCCCCAAAGGGGTAATTTGAGCCAGGCGGCGCCCATTAATTATAGTTCTTTGAGAAGGGTGGTTTTGCCAGAGATCAGGCGACTCACAGTGCATGATTTGTTGCATAATACGTATTGTTTTTTGTCACGTGACAAACACTTCCTCCTTCAACCCGGAAGGAGGAAGTGTAATCACGTGACCACAGCTTGGAACACATTGTGGGAGGTGCCGAGGGACGGATCAAATAAGACGTCTGATGGGTAAGATTTAACCCCCCCCCCCCCTGCCCACCTGCACAGGTGCTTTAATTACATGGATGAAATCCGAATAAGCCTATTCGGATTTCATCCGAATCTGTTTTTTTGAGCATCCCTGGTTGTCATTTGTACCTATAATACATTTCAATTTAGCGCTTCTTTGAGGTAAGCTTGTTCTTTCTTACTGTGCCTCCACCCCATCTATTGCATACCTGATGTACCAGAGTACCATTAACTATTTTGCTAATACTCTGCATATTTGCCAAACCCATATGTACAGAAAGAGCCCTGCCAGTACAAACATATCATCTAGAAAATATTTTTTCAAATCTAGAAGAACCTAGAAGTTATTCTTTAAAGGATACCTGAGTTGACATGTGACATAAGAGAGACGTGTATGTACAGTGCCTAGCACACACATAACTATGCGGTGTTCCTTTTTTTCCCTTTCTCTCCCTGAAAGTTACATATCAGGTATGTAAGTGGCTGACTCAGTCCTGACTCCTGACAGGAAGTGACTACAGTGTGACCCTCACTGATAAGAAATGTCTACAATAAAATACCTTCCTAGCAGAAAATGGCTTCTGAGAGCAGGAAAGAAATAAAAGGGTCAATAGTTGATAGATTTTAGCTCTGGAATACTTCAATGAATGTGTCATTGAGCAAAAACCGTAAAACCGTTAAAACTTAAAAAGATTTTAACATAAAATAAAACTGTGGAATATCTTAAAAAGCCATTTTTAGGAGAAGGAAGATAGATGCAATAGTTTATTTCATTCGTTTTTCGCCTCAGGTGTCCTTTAATACAAACATTTGCTGTATGGCAGAACACTACACGTTCTTTGTTTCATGAAAGAAAAGGTAACATACATTTCCACTTTTCCTGTCATTTCTCCTTAGCATAATTAAAAGCCTCAGCCAGTGACCTTTTTCAAACATATCTTGCACAGAAAGACGTCTTTTCCAGCCAATGCACTTGCAATGTGGAAGGGTCAAGATGCCTTACATTTTTAATATATCTTCTGAAATTTGGCCACGGGATAGTGCACAGCAGCCAAGAATGCTGGGTGCAAACTAACAAGAATGATGGGCTGATAGATAAACGGTGATTCAAGCATCAGTACACAGATGGTTCTGATTTGCGGTGTTTTAAGCTGCTTAGACTGAAGACATAAAATATCCTTCTCGTCATAAATTAGCTCTTTGGAAAAGAAACCTTGGCAATGGAGCTTTACAACCTTCAATTAGAAGGGGAAGACGAATCTGAATGACTGTGGTATTGACATCTGTAGGCTTGCATAGTAATCATTCCTAATAGAAATGAATATCTGTTTGAGGAGGTTTTTGCATGGCTAATTAGCCACCATTGAGGATATGTAATTTTTGCATGATCTCCCGATTGTCACCTTTCTCTTATGATACAATTAAATTGTATTGTAGCAGGGGAGACAAAGTCCAATAGAGTCACAAAGCATGTGAAATAGAAAATGGAATGCAACCAATATTGTCAAACATTTTCTAGGAATGGAGGAAATGTAACCTAAGGTTTAGAACGGAGTCTTTTTCTTTGTATGACTCGGATTGATGTTTCTGTAAGTTCTTACGAGGGAAAGTGTTGGCATTTGGTGAATTATAGTTTTCAAGTTGAGGGCCATTTTTGTATTAAACAAAAACGCGTGTCATTGCAATGCAAGCTTTATTTTGTGATTCAGTGTTATTTAAACTACATTACCAGCTTCTGGCAGCTATAATTTTTTTGGAAGTCAGGAAGTACTAATTTCATTTCTTTGCAACCATTGACAATCCGTGTTTTAGCACACAGAATACTCCTAATACACAACCTCCTGGAGGTGGAATTTAGCTACTCGGAGCTAGACATTTTATTTTAGTGTGTGTGTGTGTGTGTGTGTGTAAAATACACACAAATCCAAGAGGGGAAACATGTTGGTGCCTCTTAGTCAGAATACGCCAAATCCCTGGCAATCTAGTGGTCCCCAGGCTCTCATCCTCCCCCCCCCCCCCCCCTTAAGTACTGATGGCCCTGTGCGGCAATTTTCCCTGGCTACTTGGAATTCGGCTCTCTCCAATAGAAAGCATGCTGCAGCTTGTCATTCACCCTCCATTTCGAGAGCAGAGGCTCTGCTCTCTCTACACCAACGACTGGACAGAAAAGGAACATTTCCAAACTTCCGATGACTGCACTCTGTCGCTAAACCGCCCACCCCCGTGAGTATTGAGACATTTCCGGTGCCTGCTGCCTTGTGTGTGTGCCGTGCACCACTGAGTGTGTTATGGGAGCAAAGCAAGGAGAAAGAAGCCAATGAGGAAGGTGTGAGGAACCCAGTAGCAGGTGTGGCATTGTGAGAGCCATGAGGGAAACAGAGTTCCACATGTGCTACAATAGCTACTGCCAGATAGACGGAACCGACTTTTATGAGCTGGGGAGAAGAGCAGAGGAAGCCATAGGTCAAAAGAAGAGCATCACACTTGACTCATCTACACAGCTCTGGGGAGCTAGGAGGAGGACCAGCCACAGATGGCCACGGACTTCAAGACGCACGCTAGGCACAGTCTAATCACTGGCTCATTTTACTTTCATCATTTTCCATTTCACTGTACTCAGTCAGAAGCTTGAAAGTGAAACCACACAAGACATCACTGCACTAAGGACGCAAAAGGTTTAGTATAACTTATTCACCCTGGATTTCAACCTCTAAACCTAGGTGCGTCATATGGTCTGAAAAATACAGTGTGTGTGTGCAAGCACACTCACACACACACTCTTAGATGCGATCTTTAGAAGCACTTTTTATGATCGTAAGTGTAATCTGATAGTAGTTATCAATTGTTCCCCCAAATTGGTCAATTAGGGCATTCTCGTACTTCTTTTGATCTGGTGATCTGCAGATTGAAAGTGATGAATGCCATCTGACAATGTATACATTGGTTATAAGGTTGATTGCCATTTAAAAAAATATGGTGATTGCAGAAATGGTGGTGTATTTTCCACTATGTTGGTGGCCATGTGTAAAGATCCAGTATAAAACTGATTGCTGTAGCTAAGCCTCACTTTTAGGTAGTCCCCAGTTAACAAACGAGATAGGGGACTGTATGTTCCTTTTTAACCTGAATCATTATAAGTCAGAACACTTCACCTCTGTCCCTTGTGCCTCTTTCTGTTGTCCTCTGTGCTACCATTAGCCCCCCTGTGCTTCCTTTGACCCCCCCTGGGCCTCTATTACCCCCCGTGCCACCATTACTCCCCTACCCCCTGTGCCACCTGTATTCCTCCATTAGTGGTGTGTAGCTCCCCTCCTGCACACCCCACTCCTGTGCTCCCCAAAACTCTAACTACAATGCAGAGTTCTGGCACAGTTTGAAGCCGTGATTTACTCACCTACCTACTGGAGTCCAAAACTGTCTGTCCATCATCTCTGCTCATCTCCACCCCCCCCCCCCCTAGTGCCGGCATCTTTGCGTGTTGCATCGCTACATGTGTCATATGCAAGTGCCGACACTAGGGGGAGAGATGAGCGGTGAGGACGACGGACAGTGTTGGACTCTAACAGCGAGGTGAGAAAAGCTTCCAGCTGCACAAGTACTCTGCATTGTAGTAAGACTTTGGGGGGGTGCCCATCGGTAGACGACGAGATTGGCAGGCGTTCGTAAGTCGGGGGACTGCCTCTAATGTCATTTTTCTAAGTCACCTTTTTGGCTGGATAGTGTACTGGTTAAGTGCTCTGCCTTTGACATGGGAGACCAGGGTTCGAATCCTGGCTAGGGTCAGTAACCATTCAGTAAGAAGTCCTTGGGCAAGACTGCCTAACACTGCAGGGTGGCCCCTTGAGCATGCCCTTAGTGGCTGCAGCTGTTGAGCGCTTTGAGTCCAACAGGAGAAAAGCACTATACAAATGCTAGGATTTTTTTTATTTACAAATATGTCTGTCTCTATTGGTGCAGTAATACCTGTATACTATACACTTGGGCAGCCATTGACTTGCAGTGCTTTGGTGGGGAACAAAATAGAAGCCACAGTGTACTCACATATGGCAAAATTCAACCAGACTATGAACATTTTTACTTGAAGCTGAGCATCGGCATTTACTGCATATTATCAGTCATGGAAAGTCTTAGTGCCGTCTTCCTTAGAAGAGGTCAGATAACCTGCAAGGAAATAGCAAATGTAGTGATTAAAATCACATTCCTTTAATTCTTTTTCATACTAATTAAGTTCATTGATATGGAAGGAAACTTACTGTGAATGGGCCAAGGCTTATGAATATGAATTAAAACCACAAAGCCTTCAGGAATCTTACCCAGCAAAGGTTAATAATAAATTCACATGGACTGTTGATATAAGGCTGAGCCTTTTTGTCAAGAGAGAATGCCCTCCTTGGATGCAGAGAAAAAAAGAACAATGCATTTATTATATTCTATAGTAGAGAGATGAGAACGCAACATTTTACGTAAAATGTTACACTCTATCAAAATAAAAAAGGCCGTCATTTTAACAACGGCCGCAGCACAGTAGACCTTGTCAAGCCGAGCATTCCTCAATCTGTCCTTATTTTGGAGATGAATAACCCTTTTTAGGTCAGTTCCACTTCTCCCTTCTTCATCCCACCTTTTTCATTAAACGCCATTTCGAAGACGCTTAACTGCTTAAAGTGAACCTGTTACTTTCTCTCACATAATGAACTGGGGCAGATTAATGACACATGAAATTCTTGTTTAGCTTGACTGCAGTTTCCTCCTGAAGACATTTTACTTTTGCCTAGATAAAGGGGCTTCCTCACAGTCAATTATGACGGAGAAAGCGGGATGAATCTCATCACAGATGCTTTCTTCTGAACCTAAGCTTTCTTCTGTAAAACGGCGCACAAGGCAGATAAAGTCTTTAAGTTCAGTGCCGTTGTGCAGAGTTGTGACCAGCTTCACACCCTTCTAAGGCGCAGGCCTCAGAAAATCCCTCTTATCTAGACAATGGCTAAGTGTGTGGGGATTGTGATTACACGTTATACTTTGCTAATCATTTTTGACAGCAATCAGATTATTTTTAAGGCACAATCAGGGACAGTTTGTTTCTCTCATCATACTCCAGGACAGCTCACCTGAGATTACCATTGAGTCCCTCCCCTATGGAAACAAATGCAAATTAAATCAATTAACCAATCAGCCCCTGGCCGCACCCTATATAGCCAGTCCCTTCCTTCCCCTCCTCAGTTCTTCATTGTTTCCACTCACCCATGGACTAGTGCAGAGTTTTTATTATTTTATGCACCGTAGGAGCGTGTTATAGCACCTATGGTAGAGATAGGTTTTTTTCCCCATGAGAGAGCAGTCTATGCTTGTGTTGGCAGGGCGGATGGAGGTGTTGGCAAGGCCGGGGGGCTGGAAACACTACCTGTCGGCGAGGAACGCTCTGGAGGAGAGCCGGGAGCGCCCTTTCTCATGGCCGCCGTTTATGAATAGTTGCAGCGTCTTCCTGGAGGCAGGAGGTCACGTGGACGCGTTCCGGAATCCGGAAGGAGCGGAAGTAGTAGCGCGGAAGCTCCGCCCACCGCAGTGCGAGTGGTGATTCAGCCGGAAGGGGTTCTTTGACCTCGGGAGGCGGGGCTGAGAGCGGAGATCAGCTTTTAAGCTGCGTGGGCCACGTGAACGCGGGCACGCTGTCAGTGCGGACATGGAACAAGCGGAGGCCACCGCAGACAGCAGGGTACCAGCTGCGGATGAGACAGCTCAGCAGACTCAGGTACTAGGCAGTTCTGATCCCTACACAGGTTAATGTTTGGCAGGGTGGAACTGACAGGCATTGTTTGTGTCTTGTTTTGCAGGAGGTTAGGAAGCATGCAAAGTCAGCCCAAAAGACAAACAAGTGCTCTAAATGTGGGGATGTTTTACCACCTACTTGTTCTAGGTCCTCATGTGACAAGTGTAGGCATAAGGGGGATGCTAGCACAGATACTAATACGGTGATGATAGACTTAATGAAGTCAATGAAGAGAGAATTGACAACCACATTTGCGGCCTTCAGAGCTGCTTTCCCCACGCAGCCACAGTCCCAGCCTCAGGCGACGGTACAGCCCCAGGCCCCCCCCCCCCCCCGCCCCGGGCGATACCGGCCGGAGAGCAACCGCTGGAACACGGTCCGCAGCGGCCATCACAGGGGTTGCCTGCGATTTTGGGGCTAGTTGAGCCTGACTCTCCCAATGAATCTTGCGAGGAGGGTTCATGGGAATCATTGGAGGAGGGGGAGGCTGGAGATTCAGAGGGCCAGACAGCTTCCGCATCTATAGCGGCCAGGTATCTATTTAGTGTGGAGGATACAGCAGAGCTTTTAAAGGCTGTATACGAGTCCGAGAATATCCAGGACTCTACTCCAGCCACATCGGTTCAGGATGATATTTACAGGGGACTGGAGGAAACCGGTACTAGAACGTTCCCGGTGCACAAATCTATTAATAACGTGATATCGGCTCAGTGGAAACAGCCGGAAAAGAGATTATTCATACCAAAGTCATTTAAGAGACGTTTTTCCTTTAAGCAGGAGGATCAGGATGTATGGGGAAAGTGCCCTAAATTAGATGCGCCATTAGCCCAGTACTCTAAGGCAGCAGACTTGTCCTTTGAGGACGCGGGCAGCTTAAAGGATCCAATGGATCGTAAGGCAGAGATTCTTCTGAAAAGAGCATGGCAGGCAGCGTCCTTTGGGTTTAAGCCCGCCATTGCAGCCATCTGCCTAACGCGGAATTTGGAGAAGTGGATGAGGGGGTTAAAGGCACACTTAGTGGCAGGTACCCCACATGAAAAAATCTTGGAATCCCTACCAGTCATGTCCAAGACAGTGGCCTTTTTGGCTGACGGGGCCACTGAATCTTTAAGGTCCACAGCCAAGACAACTGCTCTCATAAACTCCGCTAGGCGCGCAGTGTGGCTAAACACGTGGGAGGGGGATGTATCCTCCAAACATCGGTTATGCGCTATGGAGTTTGGGGGGCAGCTGTTGTTTGGCAAGGACTTAAATGACATACTTGAGAGGTCCTCAGACAAGGCCAAAAAGTTCCCGGACAAAAGGAAGAGGGGAACAAATAGGTCCTTTCAGGGGAGACGATATGTTCCCAGACGAGAAGGAGGCAGACAGAGCTCACAGCATCCACAGCAGCAGAGAACTAGGAGATGGACTTATAATGCAGGAAGGGGAAGGTCTACCTTCCTGTTCAATAAGCCACAGCCAGTCTCTGCAAAGCCTGACAAATGACAGAGACTTACAGGTGGGGGGAAGGCTTCTTTATTTTTTTCAAGCCTGGCAGAAGATAACGGGGAACGGTTTTATTTTGGAGTTAATACGGAATGGTTACAAAATAGAATTCCGAGCCCAGCCCCCCAGGAATTTTGTAATCACAGGAACTCCCAGGGACCCGGAAAGGGCGGAAGCAATTCAGTCCTCTGTGATAAAGTTGTTACAACAGAGGGTAATTCAGAGGGTTCCGGTCCAGGAATATTGCAGGGGGTTTTATTCACGAGTGTTTGTAATTCAAAAGCCATCGGGGAGGTACAGAATGATCCTCAACTTGAAACCCCTGAACCCTTACATTCTGGAGAAAAAATTTCGGATGGAGAGCGTCGCATCGATCCGCAATTTGATTTGGCCAGAGGCGTTCATGGCCACCTTGGATTTGGAGGACGCTTACCTCCACATCCCTATCCATCCGCATTTTCAGAAGTTCCTGAGATTTGCGGTAGTTATGGGGGACGCGGTATGCCATTACCAATATCGCGCCCTGCCATTCGGAATATCCTCCGCTCCGAGGATATTCACGAAGGTAGTAGCAGAGGCCGTCGCGCATCTACATCTCCAGAATGTAAGGGTTCTGCCATATCTGGACGACTTTTTAGTTTTGGCAAATACCGAACAGGTCTTAAAAGAAAATTTACAGCTCTGCATCCAAACCCTGGAGACTCTAGGATGGATAGTGAGCAAAGAAAAATCGTGCTTACAACCCACTCAAACAGCTCTATTTTTGGGGTTAATATGGGACTCGAGTCAGGAAAGGATTTTGCTACCAGCGTCAAAGGTAGACAGGTTGATGTCGATGGTGAGGGACTACGAATTAGCCCCGACAGTTTCAGTTCGACAGACGATGACCCTGTTAGGACAGATGACGGCAGTAATCCCGGCAGTAGAATGGGCGCAAGCTCATATGCGGGAATTACAGACATGGCTACTACAGATGTGGGACAGACAGAAGTCCTCCTTGGACAATCACTTGCCCCCTCCCCCACAGCCAGTATTACAGTCGCTCCACTGGTGGTTGGACGCAGACAGGTTAGCCAGGGGGCGGCCCTGGATGCAGAAGTATCCGGTAAAAGTTTATACGGATGCCAGTGCCTGGGGTTGGGGAGCCCACTGTCAGGGGCATCAAGTGCAGGGGCAGTGGTCTCCACAGCTCAGTCGGAAGTCATCAAACTTCAGAGCTGATGGCTGTCAAATTGGCACTACTGTCGTTTCAACCTCAGTTACACAACAGAGAAGTAACGTTGTTTTCAGACAATATGGTCACAGTGTCCTATATCAAAAAGCAGGGGGGAACCAGGGTCCAGAGTCTCAGAGAGTTAACCATGGAGATCTTAGTCTGGGCAGAGGAACAGGTGACGTCACTGACGGCAACCCACATACAGGGGACCCGGAACCGTTGGGCAGATGCGCTCAGCAGATCAGCCCTCACAGAGGCAGAGTGGCAGCTGAACCAGGACGTTTTCAATCAGATAGTGGCTCAGTGGGGCAGGCCAATATTGGATCTGTTTGCCACTCCGCAGAACGCGAAGGCAGCAGATTTCTGTTCCCTGCATCCTTCCTCTTCAACAGACCGGTTGGACGCACTAACAGTAGAATGGCCCACAGGCCTACTGTACGCTTTTCCCCCATTCAACCTGATCCCAAGAGCCCTCAACAAGTTGAGACACTCACATTCAGAAGTGATATTTATAGCACCCTGGTGGCCGAGAAGGGCCTGGTTCCCGTTTCTACAGACCCTAAAGATAAGGGGCCCTTGGCACCTAGGGGCCAGGCCAGACTTATTGATACAGAACGGCCAGCTACATCCAGATCCGGGGTTTCTCCAGCTCACAGCCTGGATCCTGAAAGGCAGACGTTGAGTGGGTTAGGATTTTCACAGAGGGTTATTAACACGCTGTTAAAATGTAGAAAAGAAAACACACGAAAGATTTATTCCAAGGTATGGACGGTTTTTTGTTCTTGGAGGGAGAAGAATAGTGTCAGGTCAAATGACACAAGATTTATTTTAGAATTTTTACAGGATGGAGTGGACATGGGGTTGGCAGTCAGCACCCTCAGGGTCCAGGTGTCAGCATTATCAGTTTTTTTGGACAGGCAGTTGTCAACTGAGTTACATATAAAGAATTTTCTAAAGGCAGTGGCCAGATCACAACCTATACCAGTAAAGGTGGTACCTCCCTGGAGCCTATCACTGGTTCTTGATTTTCTGATGTCAGAATTTTTTCAACCAGCAGATACAATCCCTATTAAGCTACTGACATTAAAGGTAGCCTTCTTAGTCGCCATTACGACAGCAAGGAGGGTGGGAGACATACAGTCCTTGTCAATAAAGGATCCTTATATGATAATCCACCCAGACAGAATAGTCTTCCGGCCAGATCCAACATACCTACCAAAGGTGGTCACAGGATTCCATAGAACGCAGGAAATTATTTTACCATCCTTTTCCACAGATCCTAAAAATGATAAGGAAAGGAGGTTGGCAAGTCTGGATGTAAGACAGGCGATTATTACCTATTTACAGAGGACACGGCAGTGGAGAAGGTCCAGCCATCTGTTTGTTTTATTTTCAGGCAGCCGTAAGGGGTTACAGGCTTCAAAAAGTTCCATAGCCAGATGGATCAGGGAGGTTATAGGATTAGCTTATAAGGAGTCAGGTGGTGAAACACCCACAAACATAAGAGCACATTCTACGAGGTCCTTGGCAGCCTCCTGGGCGGAGAGATCAGGAGCAACATTAGACCAGATATGCAAAGCAGCTACATGGTCGGGACATTCGACATTTGTGAAGCACTATCGGGTGGAGTTACTATCCAGCCAGGATCAGACGTTTGGACGCAAGGTGCTTCAGGCAGTCATCCCACCCTAAGGTAAAGAGTTCTCGCTGGTCTCAGGTGAGCTGTCCTGGAGTATGATGAGAGAAAGGCCGTCCTACTTACCGGTAGTAGTGTTTCGGCGAATACTCCAGGACAGCTGCCTTAGTACCCAGCCCTAATTTTGCGGATATCAGAAAGATAATTAAATGACAGAATGGGGTGAGCTAGATACTCTTCTATTGAACTGAGGAGGGGAAGGAAGGGACTGGCTATATAGGGTGCGGCCAGGGGCTGATTGGTTAATTGATTTAATTTGCATTTGTTTCCATAGGGGAGGGACTCAATGGTAATCTCAGGTGAGCTGTCCTGGAGTATTCGCCGAAACACTACTACCGGTAAGTAGGACGGCCTATATGCAATAAATAAGGATGTTAAGTGAGATACAAATATTTGTGTATTTTGGGTGCTTGGCAGCATAATAATAATATGTACGGTAAGCCAATCAATGCTGCTGCGGGTCACTTATATTTTTTTGTATGATGTGACACAGGACAGAAGCAGCCAAATGAATTCTGAGCTGTTCAGACCTACTGTCTGCTCAAATCCAGCTAAATACAGTCACATTGGTTAAAGAGAGTCTGAAGCGAGAATAAATCTCGCTTCAGACCTCATAGATAGCAGGGGCATGTGTGCCCCTGCTAAACCGCCGCTATCGTGCCGCTAAATGGGGGTCCCTTCACCCCCAAATCCCCTCGGTGCAGCGGGGGAGCGCTTCCTGGGTGGGACAGGGCTAACCGCCGCAGCCCTGCCCCACGCGCATCTGTCA
Source organism: Hyperolius riggenbachi (assembly GCF_040937935.1). Classification (NCBI taxonomy): domain Eukaryota; kingdom Metazoa; phylum Chordata; class Amphibia; order Anura; family Hyperoliidae; genus Hyperolius; species Hyperolius riggenbachi. Next base: position 417,502,948 of record NC_090649.1, on the reverse strand, counting down.
GCGCGTATCTCCGCCTCTCCCCCGCCCCTCTCAGTCTTCCTTCACTGAGAGGGGCGGGGGAGATGCGGCGATGCGCATCTGATAGACGCGACTGGAGGCAGGGCTGCAGCCGTTAGCCCTGCCTCCAGGAGCGACCAAGTCTGCGACCAAGTGTTGCAGTGGGGGGTTTGGGGGTGAAGGGACCCCCGTTTAGCGGCGCGATAGCGGCGGTTTAGCAGGGGCACACATGCCCCTGCTAACTATGAGCTCTGAAGCGAGATTTATTCTCGCTTCAGAGTCTCTTTAAGCGGTGTTTCATGATACAGATAGACAGTGACCGAAACAGTACAGCCAAAGCAACCCAGAAGTTTATTAACCTCCTTAGTGGTAACCCAGAGTCAAGCTTGGGGCTGGAAATCCACAGCTCAGAACGGTAAAACCTGAGCCTTACTCGCGGTGACCTCCGCGAGGTTGATGCAGAGCATAGTACACAGCGGGCATTTCAACTCACCAACTCCGGAGTCCAGATGCCGGCAGCCATTCTTCTTTCTGTCTTCTGAGGTTCTGGATCCCTCTAGTGTGACGGCCGCCTGTCGTCATGACGACAACCGGCGATCTCACTATACGGGTACAGAGCCACCCAGAGGACGGGTGCGCTGGATCCCAGCGAGGGGCTGCTGCAGGCTTTCTGGTGTCATGATTGTTTCACAGTTTTGAAGGGACTAAAAGCATGCAAAAAAAATTGCACCACATTTAGACCCTAAAATCTGAAAACCATTATACCGCCTGGGAGGTTAAAGCAAAGTAGTGGAAAATGCCTGAATGGCCAAGTCAGTCACCAGATCTTAACCCAATTGAGCATGCATGTCACTTGTTGAAGACTACATTTCAGACAGAAAGGCCCACAAACAGCAACTGAAAGCTGCTGCAGTAAAGGCCTGGCAGAACATTTAAAAAGGAGGAAACCCAGGATATAGTGATATCCATGAGTTCAAGACTTCAGGCTGTCATTGCCTGCAAAGGGTTTTCAACCAAGTATAAGAAATTATCATATTTCCAGTTATTTAATTTGTCCAATTACTTTTAAGTCACCGAAAAAAAAGGGAATGAGTTTAAAAAAAAATGCTTTAGTTGCCTCACATTTTATACAATCATTTTGTTCATACCATTGAATTAAAGTCTGCACTTCAGCTACATCTCAGTTGTTTCATTTAAAATTCATTGTGGTAATGTAAAGAACCAAAAATTAGAAAAAAAAAATTGTCCAAATATTTATGAAACGCTGTAGGACTGAAGGGGTGGGTACACATGCATCTAATTTATATAGGCCAATCATTGGCCAATTTTACTACTTCCAACAGATTTGAAATGCTATGAACAGATTGTGCAGCTAATTGCTCATACAACGGTACATGGAAGTGGTATAATTTTCAAATCATTGGTCAATCAAAATTGGATGTGTGTACACACCCTACCTTACGGGATGGGAGTATGCAGCTGGAGATTAGTTAAAGAGACACGGAAGCGAAAAAAAAATATGATGAATTGGTTGTGTACTATGAATAATTACTAGAAGATTAGCAGCAAAGAAAATATTCTCATACTTTTATTTTTAGGTATATAGTGTTTTTTTCTAACATTGCATCATTCTATAATATGTGCAGATTACACAACACTCAGCATTCAAAATGAGTCTTTCAGAGCAGTCTGTGAAGTAATGACCTCTCCTCTGGCAGATAAAAAGTAAATAGTCCAGGAACAGTTGAGATAATAAAAGTCATAACAGCCCTCTCCACGACTAACTTAGTCGGAGAGCTTAATGGCTTGTTTGCATAGAGATAACAACTGGAGTTTCTCAACTCTTCCTGTACTGGAAACAATTAGACTGATGTATCTGATCTTAATGTTTTATTTCTTAGCTGTACTACACATACAAATCATATCATATTTTTTCACCACTATAGAGAAAGGGGTGCACAGGACCACTGTCAAGCAAAACTCCAGAGTGCTCAAAGCCAAAAAAGTTCCAGTTCCACGAAGCCAGTTACTGTTTAGACACAAGCGGCTGGGCACGTCCAGTTAAAAAAGCTATTTATTGAAAAAGTTTTAAAAATTATGCATCAGCAACACAATAATGCCAAGGGAGAGAGGGATAAGCATGCAAGACTGGTCATATCATATTTTTTTTTTTCGCTTCAGTGTCTCTTTAAGAGAAGATGAGAAAATAGGAATATAATTGTTTTTATCTTGCAAGAATATTGTGCAAAACATTATATAATGTAAGTATAATTTTAGAAAACAGATGTTCTGTTAAGTTTATGTTAAAGTGACCCTTAAATGATTTCTTTCATTCTCCTCTTCCTAAAAATTACTTTTTTTTTTTTTTTTTTGATGCATTGTGGTTTTATTTTATACTTAAACATTTACAAAGTAGATTACATGTTTTATTGTCTTTGCCTATTATGTGTCCCATAGTTAAAATACATAAACTATTGATCTTTATCCATCACTCCCCTGCCTACAGAAGTTGTATTCTGCCAGGAAAACTTTTATGGCTGTAATTTGCTTATCAGTGATGTTTACTAAATTCCCGACAAGGTACCAACAAGACAAAAACTGTGACTTTCATGCTGGAAAAATTCTCTTTCAGGCAGCAAAATAAAAAAAGTAAACCAGCCTGGTTATTAACCTTCCTGGCGGTAACCCCGAACGTAGTTCGGGGTAAGCCGCGCAGGAGGTTTTCTCAGGCCCTGCTCGGTGGATTTTCGTAATTTTTTTTTTTTTGCTGGACGCAGCTAGCACACCGATCGACGCTGGCCCGTGCCCAATCGCCGCTATCCGGCGCGGCGCGCGCCCCCCCCAGACCCCGTGCGCTGCCTGGCCAATCAGTGCCAGGCAGCGCCGAGGGGTGGATCGGGACTCCCAATGATGTCACGACGTCGCTGACGTCATTCCGCCCCGTCGCCATGGCGGGGGGATGCCGCTGAGCAGCGGCTATCATGTAGCGAGCCCTGGAGGGTTAAACTGAACCTCCAGACTAAAAATATACTCAGCAGCACTGAAAAGGCCTGGTGTTTCTTTAACAGTTTCACAGCATCAGAACTTTGTTTTTCTTACCCAAGTCTCATTTTTGGCTGCACAGAAGCTAAGCTCCGCCCCATCAAAGAAATATGCCTAGGCATTTTTTCCCTGATGCTGTGCAAAGCCTGATGGGATTTCTGATGTTGTGGTTCTCGTTCTGCTTTAGTGCAAATGTGTTTATTTAAATTTTGAATTTGAGATTTTAAGCCTAGCGCGTGCAGCTGGTTGGGGTGCTCAGGACACAGGACAATTGTAACTGTCTCATGCTCCCTGTCACCTCCTTTCAACCAGAAAGATGGCTGCTCCTATGAAATCACAAACATTTGTTTGTTCTTTTAAAACCGGGTGGGTAAGAGATGATATTGCCTATCTATTTTAATTAACATAACTAATGTAACTTAATGACAGTATGTTTGTTTAGGCTGAAGTTCCTCTTTAACCATTTCCGGTCCAGACGGCTCTGGCTGACTCAGAGCTGACTGTGCCCTTCTTAGTACTGTGATTTCTGTGATTGACTCACAGTAATCACGGGGTCATGAGCCAATGAAATTGGCCCCTGACTGATATGCAGAAGCTCTGCTGTCAGTGTGACAGTAGAGCGAGTGGGTGCAGCAACACAAACAGTGACAGGTACAGCAAGATTGATGAAAACGCGCGGCGGGGGATGATTAAAATAGACTGCCTGGCAGTAATAACTGGACATAGACAGGGCATAGATTTCAATAATCAAGGTCCAGAAGAGGTTAATGTGTTTTGCACTGTATATACACGCTTCTCTCATCATGTTACATTTCACCTCGGGTACACTTTTAAGAAACTGGGCCTGAACTTCCACTCTGCGTTTTATGGAGTTTCTGGGAGTAGATAAGGAAAATAATTTTGACTTTTAACCACTTGCCGACCGCACGCTTATACCGTGCGTCGGCAAAGTGGCAGCTGCAGGACCAGCGACGCAGTATTGCGTCGCCAGCTGCAGGCTGATTAATCAGGAAGCAGCCGCTCGCGCGAGCGGCTGCTTCCTGTCAAATCACGGCGGGGGGCTCCGTGAATAGCCTGCGGGCCGCCGATGGCGGCTCGCAGGCTAAATGTAAACACAAGCGGAAATAATCCGCTTTGTTTACATTGTACGGCGCTGCTGCGCTAAGGCAGATCGGCGATCCCCGGCCAATCAGCGGCCGGGGATCGCCACCATGTGACAGGGGACGTCCTGTCACAGGCTGCACAGGATGGATAGCGTCCTGTGCAGCCCCGATCACCGGGGGGACAGGTAGGAGAGGGAGGGGGGTGAATGTTGCCGCGGAGGGGGGCTTTGAGGTGCCCCCCCGCCAGCCACACGCAGGCAGGAGAGATCGGACCCCCCCAGCACATCATCCCCCTAGTGGGGAAAAAAGGGGGGTGATCTGATCTCTCTGCCTGCACCCTGATCTGTGCTGGGGGCTGTATAGCCCACCCAGCACAGATCACATAATACAATGCTGGTCCTTAAGGGGGGGTAAAGGGTGGGTCCTCAAGTGGTTAATATGTCAAAACAGCTTCTACATTTAGTATTAATTTTATAGAACAGATATCTGCTGTTAAATAATTTGTGGTCTTGAAGGATAGCTGAAGCAAGAGGTATATGGAGGCTGCCATGTGTATTTCCTTTTTAAAGAGACTGAAATCTCACGTTTTACCTACCGTACTTTTCTTATATAATCCTGTTCAGCATGAATGCCCTAGCAGAATCGTCGCATCCCCGTGGCAGATGGTGGATTTATTATAGAGAATGCGACCTGCAAAGTTCTAAGACTTTGCAGGTCGCAGATCATGCTGCCCTGGAGAGGCAGTGCTTTGAGTTGTAGCTCTGCCTCTCTGCAATCAATCTCCGCCCCTCTCAGTGAAAGAAGACTGATGCTAGGTACACACCATACAATTTTCTGTTAGATTCTTCTGTTAGCTTTTTTCCATGTTGTAGGTAAATCTAACAGAAAAATCTAACAGAAAATTGTATGGTGTGTACCTAGCATCAAAGGGGCGGGGAGAAGCAGCGATCTGCAGAGATTGACTGCGGAGAGGCAGAGCTACAGCTTAAAGCTCTGCGAGCCCGGGGGCTATGTAGTAGTACTCAGATGTAAATAATGCCAGCTTTTGTGCAAATTAAATGCAACATGGAACTGAGCCAATCAAGAACATTTTCTGTTTATTTTGATCCCCGTTGTCGACTGCTATTTGACTAACCTTTTACCAACTCTCACAATTATCTGATATGACACGGTCACAGCCTAGGTTTGTTGCATCATGCAGGCTCTCCACCTTTGGTAAATCAGGACCAAAGAAATGTAGGATCATTTTTAGTAATGCAGTATCTTCATGGTTTTAAGTAATCACTACATTGTATACCTAGGCTGAGGCACTAAAACCATACTGCAATAAAATGGACGATGATGAGCACAATGTGAAGCAAACATTGAGCCTTTCACCAAAACCACGGCTAGTACAGAAAACACCAAAGGTAAGTTGTTTCTACATTTCTAAAAATATTTAACGTTCAGGCCACCCTGCTCTCTGCCACGACCAATACAGTATAAGGGCATACCTATGAATCGGCCGCCAGAAGATTTGGGCACAGGGTAAAGCAGATAAACTGCTTGCCCTGCTCCTGCACAAGTCCCGGCGATATTCATTACTATTCCCCCTCCAGGCCGCCATGGATAGAGGGGGTAATACGTACAGTAATTCTATTGCTGGCAGTGCCCAAATTACTCACTGAGTGGCGCTATAGCTGTAACTCATATTATGCGAACATTGGCAATCCAGTGCAGGAGACTTGGGCACAGCCGGCGCCACCATAGAATTACATCATTCCCCACCATCCACGCCGACCGGGAACTTGTGCAGAAGCAGGATAAGCCATACGGGCTGTATCCTGCGCCCAAGTCTCTGAGGCGAATCCTCTCGAACGCCCTATTATAGCTTATGGTGGTGCCGGCTGCCCCCCAAATCTCCTGCGCTGTTTTTACAGTGCTCCGTATAAGTCTAATCCTGTTGCAGTTTTCTATCTGTATTTTATAAACAATGTACAAATTGGATGCAATACTTTAGTGCCTGTCCACCCCACTGTTTCCTGGCAATCATTTGCATTGTGATTTATTACACCAGGCATCTAAAAAATACATCTGACTCATTTGTGATTGAGCACAAGTCTGCCCCTTGTGGATTTGTAAATAGTTGCTGTGTGAAGTGGCACATAGAGGGCATTCAGAAACGTGCCCAAAAGTTCATGCATATGTAGGTGGGGCAACATTCTGTTTAGCAAAACCAGACTTCACTTCTTCAGGGGTAGATTCCATTTTACACACATCCAATTTTGATTGGCCAGTTATATCACTCCCATGGAGTATGAGAGCTTACCTAAACATCATTCATAGTATTCGAAATCTGTTGACCTTCATACCACATTTTAGTGGTAAAACTGGCCAATCAAAATTAGATGTGTGTACACACCCTTCTTCCTAGATGAACTTGCTTACAGTCCCAGAATTTACATGCCAACCTTAGGTGGTGAGCCATATGGGGACAACAAGTATAATTATTGGCGAATAATGCATAAAAGAAACAGAGACGTGTGCTCGGATCAAGCAAGCACCGGTCTCATAATGGCTGAAGAAATTTCGATTGGCAAAATGTAAAGGCACAGCATGCACAAATTGCATCTGCTTACCAGAATATGCAGGGCCTAAACTAACTGTACCTGCTATGCCTTGCAGGAATTAGCCCACACAAAATAGTTTGCATTTCAACAGGGGCACTGTGTGTAGGCATCCTATGCCACCATAAAAGAAGAGCAGCACTAGCAGTACCCCAAGCACACTCGGGAATAAGATTGAATCCACTCATATTGGTAATGGACAAGAGAAAGCATAAGAACCATGATTTGATTTATGCAATTAAACCTTTTCCTGGATGTAGGGTTTGGCTTTAAAGTAAAAAATCTGTGGAACTTCTTCAGAAGACAAACTTTCTTGTTTAACAGAACATATCAAATAATATGGTGTTCTGCTTAACCAATTTGGGATAAAGGCTCTGATCCCTTTGAAGGACCGGAGCCTTTTTTTACCTTTGCATTTCTTTATTGCTGGCTCACAGTGACCAGGCGGTCCGGAGCCAACGGCTCTTGAACGATACATGCATGAAAGATCCATTAAAACTATACCAAATGAGGGTTAGGCAGCCACAAGTGTGGCGTGGATTTAAAGGAGAACTGTAGTGAAAGGTATATGGAGGCTACTATATTGATTTCCTTTTAAGCAATACCAGTTACCTGGCTATCCTGCAGATCCTCTGCCTCCAATACTTTTAGCCCTAGACCCCGAACAAGCATGCAGCAGATCTGGTGTTTGACATTTTTGTAAGATCTGACAAGATTAGCTGCATGCTTGTTTCTGGTGTGATTCACACTACTTCAGCCAAATAGATCAGCAGGGCTGCCAGGCAACTGGTATAGCTTAAAAGGAAATCAATATGGCAGCCTCCATATACCTCTCACTACAGTTCTCCTTTAACCTGCGGCAGTCCAGAGGTGGTTAGTGCTTAAGAGCACTATTGTAGTTAGTTGAAGTCCCCTTTAAAAAGGAAGATGTGTGGTACATACACCAAAAAGGCGATAGCAATAACCAAACATTTAATGAGTGATATGGTAAATGTAAAAAATTCCAAACAAGTGCAAAGTGTGTGTGTACTGAATTAGGGAAAAAAAATTGTGTGTTACCAAACCAGTGACTTATCTCTTGGAGTGCAGACCTTTTTGTAAAAATGTATGCAACTGTATAGAAAACAATCCCTTACTGACACCTTCTGGCTTCAAAATGGACCAATCAATTTAACCACTTGAGGACCCACCCTTTACCCCCCCTTAAGGACCAGCATTGAAATATGTGATCTGTGCTGGGTGGGCTCTACAGCCCCCAGCACAGATCAGGGTGCAGGCAGAGAGATCAGATCACCCCCCCTTTTTCCCCACTAGGGGGATGATGTGCTGGGAGGGTCCGATCTCTCCTGCCTGCGTGTGGCTGGCGGGGGGGGCACCTCAAAACCCCCCTCCGCGGCGACATTAACCCCCCTCCCTCTCCTACCTGTCCCCCCCGGTGATCGGGGCTGCACAGGACGCTATCCGTCCTGTGCAGCCTGTGACAGGACGTCCCCTGTCACATGGCGGCGATCCCCCGCCGCTGATTGGCCGCGGAACGCCGATCTGTCTTACGGCGCTGCTGCGCAGCAGCGCCGTACATTGTAAACAAAGCGGATTATTTCCGCTTGTGTTTACATTTAGCCTGCGAGCCGCCATCGGCGGCCCGCAGGCTATTCACGGAGCCCCCCGCCGTGATTTGACAGAAAGCAGCCGCTCTCGCGAGCGGCTGCTTCCTGATTAATCAGCCTGCAGCTGGCGACGCAATACTGCGTCGCTGGTCCTGCAGCTGCCACTTTGCCGACGCACGGTATAAGCGTGTGGTCGGCAAGTGGTTAAACATGGGTTTATATTGATTGGTCCATTTTCAAATTGCATATATTTGCATAAACTCAGAAGTATTTGCATCTCTTTGATTATCCCTAATGACAAATGAGGCTTACAAGCTTTTACCAAGTTGTAGCAGACAATATTTAAAAGTAGCAAAACCAGTCATGCTGAAATTAGGGCTACAGCTGTATGTTACTTGAATGTGTTAACAATTTTCATGTTTATTACTAATCATTCATTATATACCTAGGCCGAGACACTAAAACCACATTCCAATAAAGTGAATGATGAGAATATGCAGCCAAAATGGAGAAATTCACCAACGCCACGGCTGTTTGAGAAAACACCAAAGGTAGGTTGTTTTCACAGAAATATGAGGGCCACCTAAACCTGACGATTCAGTCTAGTGTTGAAGATGGTGGTGCAGTTCTGTTACTAGTTGGCTTCTTGTATCTCCTGGTGACACAATCTCTAAAGCAAAAAAACTCAGCCGACTTACTGTCTGGATGATTTTATTATCAATCTTCATCCTTTAAGATTTAGAGCGTATATAGCACACTCTGGCCTATGGGCCAAATCTGGCCTAGTGAGCCATCAAATTTGACCCACAAGCGGTTTCCCTCCTTTGCATTATTTTTGCAACACTCTAGACCACCAGGGAAGCTATATTGGAGGTAAAGCCCTAGATCACACAGGAAGGTATATGGGGGAGGAAGGAGACCATTAGACACCAGGGAACAGTATAGGGAAGGGAGGGAAGACCACTAGACATTATGAAACTGTAGTGAAGGGAGGAAGACCACTAAAGGTGGACACTAGGGAATAGTAAAGGGGCACTAGACACTAGGGAACTGTGTAGGAGAGGGGGGAGAATTCAACAATAGGGAACTTTATAAGGAAAGGATGTCACCACTAGATATTGTTGAGGTGAACCCACAACTTGGTCCCAGTATTCACCCACTTTGTAGTTGAGTTTGACATACCTGTTGTAGAGTAATACTTGTTTCTAAATTTACAGGCTAATCTCACATGGTGCAGTGGGTTGGAGTTAAAGATACAGTGCCAGGTTCTATTTCCCTCCTCCCACAGAGTGACATCAATACCTGACAACCTCCCTCTTACAAGTAGAGGAGGTAGACAGGAAATTGCATCAAAATGGGGTTGGAGAGAGGCAGATGCTAGCACTGACCCTAACAGTGAAGAAACAGATAGAACACGCTGCAGTACATGGCAATATGTTTGGTTTAGAAAATTCAGGCTACACCAGATTCGCTTTAAGGAAACACTTAACTACCCATCTCTGCCAACCGAGGATGATTGGGTGGGGTGGGGGGAAGGAGGCAAAGATTGGAGACATAGGCATGTTCCCTGTTTCGTGACATATCTATATGTCCTCTTTGCGCCCCCCTGAATCTACAGACAAACAGCTTGTCAGTAGACTAACAGAAGAGGGTGTTCTTTACAGGTGCAGCACACTCCTGCAAAACGCCCCCTTCCCTACTTCTCTATGGCAATGAACTGACTTAACCCTGCTGCTTCACCACCTCTTCCTGCCATCATACAATTTCTCCTCCGCCCCTCCTTTCTGATGCATTTTTCAATATTCTTAAAGTGTAGCCGAGACAAGAGAGCATAAAAGTTTTATACATACCTGGGGCTTCCTCCAGGCCCCTCCACGCAGATCACTCCCTCGCCGCGGTCTAAGGGCTTCTATATTCTCCCGTAGCAGCCCCATTCTCTGCGATCAGTCTGCGAAGTGTGGCCAAGTGTACTCCCCCCGTCTCCCTCCCATGGCTAGGAGCATTCTGCGCCTGTGCAGTAGTACTGCACACCGCTCCCGGCGATAGGAGGTGGGCGCCTGTGGCCAGGCATGCACAGTACGCTTGACTAGCTGCAAAGAATGGGGCTGCTATTGGAGAATCAAGAAGCCTTTAGACCGCGGGGAGGGAGTGATCTGCGCGGAGGAGGCTGGAGGAAGCCCCACGTATGTAGAAAACATTTATTCTCCCTTGTCTTAAGTGTCCTTTAAAGTGAACCTCCGGACTAAAAATCGACTCAGCAGCACAGAAAAGGCCTGGTGTTTCTTTAACAGTATCACAGCATCAGAACTTTGTTTCTCTTATCCAAGCCTCATTTTTAGTTGCACAGAAGAAAACTGCCCGGGCTTTTTTCCCCTGATGCTGTGCAAAGCATGATGGGATTTCTGATGTTGTTGCTCTCGTTCTGCTGTTTTGGTGCAATTTTTTTTTTTTACATTTTGAATTTGACATTTAAAGCCTAGCGTGTGCAGCTGGGAGGGGTTATCAGGACACAGGACAGTTGGAACTGTGTCTCCTGCTCCCTGTCACCTCCTTTCAACCAAAACGATGGCTGCCCCCATGACAAAGATGGCAGCCCCCATGAATCACAAACATTTGCCTGTTCTTTTAAAACAGTGTGGGTAAAAAAAAATTATATTACCTATCTACAGTGTGTTTGTTTAGGCTGAATTTCCCCTTTAAGTATGAACGATCAATGAAATGCAAATATTACCTGAATTATTTACATTTTGCTAATTATCCCTACTTAAAGAGACACTGAAGCGAAAAAAAAAATTATGATATGATGAATTGGTTGTGTAGTACGGATATTTACTAGAACATTAGACGCAAAGAAAATATCCTCATTTTTATTTTCAGGTATATAGTGTTTTTTATAACATTGCATCATTCTCTAATATTTGCAGTTTCCCACTACTCAGCATGCTAAATGATTTTTATAGAGCAGGCTGTGAACAGTTATAATTTAGCCTCAGATTTAATAGTCTAGGTTGCGCCCGTATCACCAGCATTTACCTTATCCCTGGAGTGATGCACACATGGAAACAGACAGTTTTTGAAAATGTTGTTTTAAACAAAAGGTCAGTTAAGGTTATCATATTGCTTGGGTTAGGTCTAGGCATCCAGGGCCTCACTAGGGGGCTGATGCATGAATAGCCAGTAATATTGCTTTGCGCAGGCAGTGCATGGCAATATTATCAGCACCGATGCCAGCAGACTACTGCACGTTACGCAAATAGCGCGAACCACTATGGCATTGCCATGGTAATGCACGTTAAGCTAGTAGCATATACAAGCACTGAGACTTGGGCGTTGGTATTGGTAAAATTGCAATGCACTGAATACGCATGGCAAATTTACTGCTACTTTCTGCATCAGGTTAAATGAGCTAACAATCATTTGGCAGATCATTGTGAGCATTTCCAAGTGCAAATTAGTTGCTTTTTTGCTATTTGATAAGCTAATGTTATGATAACTTTCACAACTTTTGTAAGATGCTCAGAAAAATAGCCATAAATTAATTACAAAAACATTTTAAAGTGCCTATTTATCTTGACACTTTAAAATACAAATGGATTTGTAGAGCTATTATTCTATGCCAATACATGGAGCATGAATGCAAATATAACCTTGTAGTATTTTACCCTTTCTGAGGCTGTTCTCATATAGGCATCCACTTCACATCTTCCAGCTTCCATTAGTGTGTCTTCCAAGTATGCAGAACAATCTGTGCTATGTGTGTATAGAGCTGGAGCAAGCTCAGCATCCCCTAAGATCTCCTTTGTTATTCGTTGATTGTAAAAGCTTGTTTACAATTGGTTCGCCAAGGACACTTTTTTTCTTACATTTATGCTAGAGACACCTGGGAATGCTGTCTGAAGCCACTTATGAGAAATCGTATGAGATGTTTTCTGCAGATTAAAGCAGTAGAGTTGGTTTATGAAAATTTGTTAAAAAGTAGTGCATTCCCAATCTTTACACAGCAAAAGTCTAAAAAAAAGTAGATCTAGAGAAGTAATAATATAAAAGCACAGAAGCACCACTCTAATCAAACAACCCATTTCCATAAAACAGAACTTTTATTGGTCTCTACAAAAATGTGACCCTACCCCTCCCTCCTTGTCACCCATTCCCCACTGCTTTGGCAATGCCTGCATGAACCTTGGTCATGCCAATAAAGCTGTATTTGATTTGATTTACAAAATATAAAGTTTCCGAAAAATATCAAATGTTTATAGGATGTAAAATATTGAGCCCTTAGATTTGTATGCAATGTAAACCAACAAGGGGTACTGTGGCATATTTTTATTTACACAGTGCCAACATCTTCCACAACACTGTACATAGTATAAAACTGGCAATAGCTGGGAGCATAGATTCAGGAGTAGCTCAACAGATTGTACTTGTGTTACTGGATGACCTGATTTTACTAATACATAGGTAGATGATGTGTGGTTTGAAACCTCACCAATACTGGTACATGTTCATTTGATAAAATACAACAAATGTAACAGAAGTGGGTTAGGGGACCCTGCTCTTACAACCCTTGCCGTTGTCTTAGTATTCTCTAGTTTGTCCTATATGGTGTACAGCCTTTACAGTGTGAAAAGAAAACATTGTATTCTATAAAAACCACCATGCAAATTCAAGCAATTCTTTTTTTTTTTTACTTTTTTTATTTAGGGAACAATTGTTGATGATGGTAGACACAGCTACAATCATGTTGTCCACAGGACTCCGAGTGTTCCAAACCACAACACTTCCTTGCAAGAAACCCCAGCACCTCTGAAGTGCAATCATTCTCATCACCAGTATCGGCGAGACATTTATACATATGCACTAGCAATTCTCGTCTTGCTTCTAATGATCTACTATGTAATATAGATCGGATAATGAACTGAATCTCATTGCTTCCTCTCCCCATCAGGCAGCAGGCTGTTCTCGGCTTCAGAATGCTTTATTAAGCAGCTTCAGGGTGATCGGCTGGAAATGAGAACATTTACTTATTTTAATATTGATTCATATTTTTACTTTTGTAATGCAGCAATATTTCTTGTCACAAAACCCGTAAATAATCTTTATATAACTATGCATGATAGCTGTAGAACACTTCAGCATTGCTTTTTACCCACTTGAAAGTGACATTACTACAAAAAAAAAAAACCTAAAAAACAAAAACCACTTAAAGGACAACTGAAGCAAGGGGGATATGGAAGCTGACATATTTGTTTCCTTTTAACCACTTGAGAACCACAGTGATTAACCCCCTAAAGACCAGGCTTTTTTGTGAAAATGGCCACTGCAGCTTTAAGGCCAAACTGCAGGGCTGCACAACACAGCACACAAGTGATCCCCCCCCCCCCCTTCCGAAACCGCCGTCTAACAGTCTCCGGAGTGGCGGAGGTGGCAACCGTCATATCCCTTTTGTTACAGTTGTTCGTTAAATATTTGAGGCACAAAAAGAAGTGTCCGATTGTAATGACAAAACTAGGTACTTTCCTCAATCTAATTTCCTCTGCCATGTGTTATATTTTGGCCTGAGGTTACCACTGTGCAGGCCACATGTGTTAACAAGGTGTTATATGCAGCCTGATTCTTTTTAAGACCCCCCCTACACCCCCCCCCCCCCCCCCGAGTGGGTGGAGACATACCGTGGCTTGCGCTTTGCATGGCCTGGACTCAGCTGCTGTGCGCACATTTATATCCATGTAGCATTTCATGTGCACTACAACTGCCTTCTAGTATATAAGATTTTATAAAAATCTATTAAATGAAATCAATACATTGAAGACCACCTGAGGTGATGATATATGGTGTTATCAGCATATTTTTACCAGTCTGTGACAATATCAAACATATATATGCATCTCAATATGTAAGTCTACAGTGCTACAGGAAATATAACCTATCTAAATTACCAAATGTTTCCGACTGATTTCGAAGTATGCTTGTTTTAAGTGTGTGCTTCAGACACTAATGATACATGAAAGATCAGCAGGATGCCAGGTAATAATGTTTTAAAGCGGGAGTGTCACCATAAAAATCAAATTTCAACAGCAACTGGTCTGAGTGCATTAAGGGATAAAGATGCTAATCCTGCATTCAAAACTTTTTCTACTGTTATGGTTTGGAGTTATCACATACTTAAGGAGCACTGGCCCTTTAGTAGTAAGTGCTAAACAGTTGCATGCTGGGGGTTCTTTTTATCTGTAATATATTCCTCCTCTTCCCTTTATTTCCCGGTCTAGCTGCTTATCTGAAACACGATCCTCTGCTCACTTGTGTTTACAAGCAAGGCTGAGGTGACTCAGCAATTGAGGAAAAGAAAAAAGTAAAGGGCAGAAATGACATCAGGATTTAGCCTAAACTGTGGGCAAAAGACATGGTTCCCACCAGGAACAGAATTCTCTTAAGATATAAAATTCACTGAAATCAAAATGTACGACAGTACAATACATGTGTTATGTAAGTAGATCAAGTATTTAACTACTTATATATGTTTTTTCCCCTAGCATAGTATGGCTAATCCTACTGTTTTAAAGGAAATAATCAGGTTCAGCTTCCCTCCCTCCTCAGTTCCTAGTGTGTGGGTGACCTGCCCAGAGGGGTGGGCTTTTTTGTATATAACAGAGCTGTTGTAACATGTCAGTTGCATTTGACTTGTATGGCAACTTGAGAAAGGCCAGAAGTGGCCAAAACAGCGGGCTGTCGTCGCCTGCCATTTTTACGACCTAATAAAGTATCAGAGCTTATAATACTTGTTGTTGTGGTGCCGATCTTTTGTTTGAATCTTGGATTGTGACCCCTTGGTACAGGGGTAAGGGTCTTGGCACACACTTGAAATCTGAGCCTGGGTGGGTGCTCCCGGAATCAAGTTTACAAAGGAAATAAATATGTGGCAGCTACCATATAGCTTCTCACTTCAGGTGTCCTTTAAAAAGTGTACCCGAGGCTAATTTGTGGGCACAAATAGGACACAGAGGCATACTCCTTTCTAAAAGACATTACTCTGTGTCCCCTCTGCAATGCTCTATAGACCTCCCTCCCGACTCTACCAATATCCAGCTTGTCGGCAATCCTAGAGGGGAAGAAGTCCTTAGCAGGAGAGGCACCCCTGTGTAACGCCCCTTCACAGCCTATTAAAGCTTCTAATTGGCTGTCCCCTGCCTCTCCTCTTAGTGCTCTCAGAGCACACAAAAATCAGCACGGCGCATGTTGTCAAAACTATGATGGGTGCACGCATCATGACTTGACGACCTGGAAGGCTGGGGGGCATTAAGATAAAGTAGGGGGGATGGAGGAGAACGGGAGAGCGGTGGGGATGACGACAGCTTCCCACACATGCCTGTTCCCCGCATTTTTCCAATTACTTTCATCTCTGGTATCCTTTAACCACCTTAGCGGTATGGACGAGCTCAGCTCGTCCATTACCGCCAGAGGGTGCCGCTCAGGCCCTGCTGGGCCGATTTTGATGAAATAAAAAGCAGCACACGCAGCCGGCACTTTGCCAGCCGTGTGTGCTGCCTGATCGCCGAAAGAGGGTCCCCCCAGCCGCCCGAGCCCTGCGCAGCCGGAACAAATAGTTCCGGCCAGCGCTAAGGGCTGGATCGGAGGCGGCTGACGTCCATGACGTCACTCCGCTCGTCGCCATGGCGACGAAAGCCAAACAAGGAAGGCTGCTCATTGCAGCCTTCCTTGTTACTTCTGCTTGCCGGAGGCGATCGGAAGAACGCCTCCAGAGCGCCCTCTAGTGGGCTTTCAGTTGGCTGCATGAAATAGTTTTTTTTTTTATTTAAAAAAAAAAACTCCCGCAGCCGCCCTGGCGTTCTCAATAGAACGCCAGGGTGGTTAAAATCTTACTTCATTAGCCCATGACACTTGTTTCAGAGTTGTCTAAATGTGGGTCCATAATTCAGAGATTGACGTCACAGAGGCTTCATCCTGCTGAATCTTCCATGCTGCACTACCACACACGAATGGCTCACAGGTCTGTTTCTGGCTGTTTTAGTGCCTAAGGTGAAAAATCCACTGTCCTCCCCATGCTGCTAGAATAATGCACTAAGACTGCTGTTATCCATCTTATAGATTATGAGATTTAAAAGTAATTTTGATTTTACACTTTTCCAGTATTGTAGTAAAACACTCAGCATAGAACAAATTACGGTATAAACACAATAGTATTGTACAAATTCTGTGACAAGTATGATTACAATTTGAAAGTTTTTTAAAGCAAATCTAACCTGAAAAAGAAAAATACAAATAAATTATTTCATAAGTTAATTTTTTATGTGTAGAACCAAATAGAACATTAGTAAAAAAGTGTTTTTTTAGATTTTTTTTTTCTTCAGAAAGCTACCAGTCCAGTGAAAAATCTGCTTCATTTAGCTTGGTAAAATGCTGAGAAAACAATGTCGATAAGGTTTTAGTGATAAGATGTTCAAAATGTCATAACTTTTTTTTTTTCAACTACTTACTTTTCAGGAAATCAAGCTATAGTTGACGTTTGCTGCATTGTCATAGATAACGGCACTAGTTTTTCAGGGTCTTGCTATACAGAAACAGACTTTATGTAAGACTAGTGCTATATGTACATAAGTTTATCACGTCAGATCAGGTATGCTTTAAATGCTTTGTTTTTATGTATACATTGTATTGTGATATTTGCATAGGGGCATATATAATGGCTGCTTAAAGTTGAAGGATCTACTTCACAGTTGTATTTTGCAACTCCATATATCCCACCGTGCTAGGTTCTATTGAAAAAAAGAGTCTCTGGTCTTGCTGCTGTGTCTAATTGTGTGAAACCGTAATTATTCCTCCTCTCCAGAGTTTTACTGTGTGAAGTTCATTTGAGCCAAAGAACTCATGGAAAGTCAAAACCTCATACAGCATTTTTTTTTTTCTGTTTATGGGCAGTACTTTTTTTTTCTCATAATAAAGCGATTTGGTAAAATGGATGTGCACACTCCTGATTTATAGGAAGAATGATTTCACTAAAAGGTTTACTAAAAAAAAAAATGTTTTTCCCATGTGGAAAGTAAGTACGTTAACAATTCTAACAAATAGTGCATTACAACAGTGTCTCACCCTCTCTATATACACAATACCATAGAAATAGAGCACCCCAAAAAAAATGACGGTTTATAGTGCATAAAGATAAAGTTATATCCCAAAAAAACATAGCTTTTAATGTCATATACAAATTTCATATGGACAGGCAAATAAAACACAATACATCAACAGTAGTGTTACTGAATGCAGCCTGACGTATGTTTCGTGACCATAAAAGTCACTTCTTCAGAGGCATTTGTTTCCATCATCACACCGGGTCAACCTCCTTCCTTGGCCTCTATCTCACATGCGGATGCATCTGGGGTGCTACCAAAACCACAAGATATAAGGATGATTTCTACCTGGGGTACCTATTCTGTGGAATGATCCTTTATGATCTTATATGACAAAGTGGATTTTTTTTGTTGTGTTCCTCTATTTAGAGGGACCTGTGTATACCTCCAGATACTTATGCTACTCTGCATTTGTACTACAGTATTTGCCTGTGAAGAAGTGACCTTTTATGGTCTTAAAACATGCTTCAGGCTGTGTTCAATGACACTACCGGGATAAATGATTGTGTTTTTACCTGTCCATATGGAATTTTTATACGACACATTAAATGCTATGTATTATTGGGTATAACTTTATTCATTATAAACACTTATTTTTTGGGGGGGGTGCTCTTTTTCCAAGCATGGTTATTAGTCCTTCTCTATGCACATTCATATGAACATACTTACCTTACTGCAATAAGGACATTCTCCATATATGATATTGAAGCTCTGTCTACTGGAAGGTAGTGAATTCAACCACTAAAGACAAAAAAAAAAAAATCATGGCAGGTTTAAAACCAGCACTACAACTATAATTTTCTTACAACTAAAGAGGTGTGCCAATAAATCAAGGGTCACTAAACCCAGTTATAATACTGCAGGACTGTTAGGACATTGGTGGACTAAATCATATTTGGCTTTGTAAAGCTATATGGAAAGGGAAGAAGGTTAAAGGGGAACTGAAGTAAGAGGTATACGGAGGCTGCCATATTTATTTCCTTTTAATCAATACCAGTTGCCTGGCAGCCCTGCTGGTCTATTTCTCTGCAGTAGTATCTGAATAACACCAGAAACAAGCATGCAGCTAGTCTTGTCAGATCTGACTTTAAAGTCAAACACCTGATCTGCTGCATGCTTGTTCAGGGGCTATGGCTAATAGTATTAGAGGCAGAGAATCAGCAGGGCTGCCAGGCAACTGGTATTGCTTAAAAGTAAATAAACATGGCAGCCTCCATATACCTCTCACTTCAGTTCCCCTTTAAGGCTGGCTTTTGCTAGGATCATGATTCCCGGTGCACCTACTGCATGCCAATTACAGCGCAACCTGATGGGTGTTTAGGCGCAATTACTATACAACCGATTAAAAATGCACAAGTAAAGCAGCAGGTCAGCCGTTTGCAGTTTGGTAAGATTACATCTCAAACACATGGCTCTAATGGTGCTCTTCCCATGTGATTTCCATCAAGGTTGAAGCACTCGACTGCAAGACACTGCTACACAAACAGTCCTAACTCAAACCCTCAAATGAGACAGCAGTTCCAGTGACGGCTGAGTGATTTTTAACATGAAATATTTTGCACTACAATTTTTCATGCACAAGTTTTTTTCTAATTACGCTTTAGCTAAACTATGTACCTGAAGTATGGTTTTAAAATCAAATTGTAGAGGGTCAATGCTTCGTAGTAGTAAGGTTGTACTGCATACAGCCTCGGCTGCAATCAAAAATGGGGTCAGTGATTGGCAAATCAATTATGATTTGCCAATCACTGACTAATTTTACCACCTCCATGCAGTGTGAGGGTTTACCTACACAATCTGTTCATAGTTTCCATATAACTGTTGACCCTCATACTATTGGAGGTGGTAAAATTGATCAGTGATTAGTCAATCATAATTGAAAGTGTGTACCAGGCTTTAGTCACCTTATTCAGATGAGAATCCAATTATGGACTTGACAACCATTTTGCCTCCCTTTCTGATGCCGCATCTGCCTGTCCTCAGTACTGGTCCAGATACCAAGCAATAATACCAGTAGTGGTGGTGTTCAAATCTTGGTTTTTCCATTCCAAAATGCACATTAAGACGTACACCACACTTCATCACCAAAGCGAGTAGAGAAGGTCACGAGGTTGCAGTCCACGTCGCCCTTAAAGGATACCACAACCAAACGGTTGTGGTAAAAATGATTACAGCACTGTGTAGGTTGTAATCGGCCATTCCTCCTGCCCCCCTCCGTCTGCCGCCATTCTCAGTTTATACATCCCGGTGTGCGGCGACTTTATTGAACTTTGACCCGGACATACTGCGCCCTGTGTGCGCAATATGTCCTTCCCTCTTCACTTCTGGCCAGCGCATAGTGCGAAGCTCAGAAGCACGTTGACTCTGTGTGTGCACGCCATTAAACCAAGCGTAACATGATTAGCATGTGACGCTTGATGTAATGGAGCGCACACCCAGCACAGAGGTGTCAGCGTGCTTCTGACTAGAGTTGGGCCGAACCTCCGATTTTAGGTTCGCGAACCGGGTTCGCGAACTTTCGCGGAACGTTCGGTTCGCGTTAAAGTTCGCGAACCGCAATAGACTTCAATGGGGATGCGAACTTTGAAAAAAAAAATAATTATGCTGGCCACAAAAGTGATGGAAAAGATGTTTCAAGGGGTCTAACACCTGGAGGGGGGCATGGCGGAGTGGGATACACGCCAAAAGTACCCGGGAAAAATCTGGATTTGACGCAAAGCAGCGTTTTAAGGGCAGAAATCATATTGAATGCTAAATGACAGGCCTAAAGTGCTTTAAAACATCTTGCATGTGTATACATCAATCAGGTAGTGTAATTAAGGTACTGCTTCACATTGACACACTAAACTGTTCACTGAACAGAACAGGTATACAGTGGCGGGTTCACAGAACAGGTATACAGTGGCGGGTCCACTGAACAGAACAGGTATACAGTGGCGGGTTCACAGAACAGGTATGCAGTGGCAGGATCACTGAACACAATAGGTATGCAGTGGCGTGTTCACTAAACAGGTATACAGTGGCGGGTCCACTGAACAGAACAGGTATACAGTGGCAGGTCCACTGAACAGAACAGGTATACAGTGGCGGGTTCACAGAACAGGTATGCAGTGGCAGGTTCACTGAACACAACAGGTATGCAGTGGCGGGTTCACTGAACAGGTATACAGTGGCGGGTTCACTGAACAGGTATACAGTGGCGGGTCCACTGAACAGAACAGGTATACAGTGGCGGGTCCACTGAACAGAACAGGTATACAGTGGCGGGTCCACTGAACAGAACAGGTATACAGTGGCGGGTTCACAGAACAGGTATGCAGTGGCAGGATCACTGAACAGGTATGGAGTGGCAGGATCACAGTACAGGTATGCAGTGGGCTGAGGGCTCACTGAACAGAATAGGTATGCAGTGGCAGGATCACTGAACAGGTATGCAGTGGCAGGATCACTGAACAGGTATGCAGTGGCAGGATCACAGTACAGGTATGCAGTGGCAGGATCACAGTACAGGTATGCAGTGGGCTGAGGGCTCACTGAACAGAACAGGTATGCAGCCAGGAAGAAGTTAAGCCTAACTAATCTTTCCCTATATGAGAGACTGCAGCAGCTCGCCCTACTCTCACTAATGCAGGCACACGAGTGGCCGTAATGGCCGCCGCTGCCTGCCTTATATAAGGGGGGGTGGGGCTCCAGGGGCTAGTGTAGCCTAATTGGCTACACTGGGCCTGCTGACTGTGATGTAGAGGGTCAAAGTTGACCCTCAGTGCATTATGGGGCGAACCGAACTTCTTCCGCAAAAGGTTCGCGTGCGGTACCCGCACGCGAACCACCTACGTTCGCGCGAACCACGTTCGCCGGCGAACCGTTCGGCCCAACTCTACTTCTGACCCTCACATTATGCACCGGCCAGAAATGAAGAGGGAAGGACATACTGCGCACACAGGGTGCAGTATGTCCAGGTCAAAGTTCAATAAAGTCGCCGCACACCGGGATGTATAAACTGAGAATGGCTCGAATGTGCTGATTATAACCTACACAGTGCAGCAATCATTTTTACCACAACCATTCGGTTGTGGTATCCTTTAAAGCGGTTTAAAACCCTGACATAATATTCAATAAAACATGTTTACCTACTTTTTATATGCCATACGGTTATCATATTTGCATTTGTGCATAAGTATTATTCATTTAGAATTTATAGGTTTCCAAAAGTACAGTTTTTTGCTTTGTGAGCTTACTTTGCATTTTATTAATAACTGGTTTTATTCATTGCTGTATTGCAGGCAGACATGCTTTCAGTGTCTCTGTCTCCAGCAGCTTCTCCCCAGTCAGAGAATGCGTCACATTCCTCACTTGATACATTTTAAGTAAACACAAGATAACATTATCTAAAGTTCGGACGCGTCTGCATTTCACTGCACTGAACCTTCAAGTTCCGTGTGTAACCCTTCGAATGCTGGTCTAGTAAAAAAAAAAAAAATGCTGGTTGCAAATAATATGCTGTAAATAATGTTTTAGAGCAAAGATGAAATGCAGGGTTATATTCCACTTTAACGTGACTCAGATCCTTCCGGCTTGGAAAGCATCGGAGTCATGTGAAACACGACGTGTTCCACAACGCCGTGACCCTCTCCACTAGTTTTGCTGCTGAAGGGCAGTGTACGGCATAATACATGTGTCCAAATGAACACATATCCAGACACCAACACAAAGTATCAACAGAGGTGCAAGAAAGGGCCATTGGTAAGGAGTGGCTAGGCTTCCAACAAGAAAGAAGTCAAGCCAAACACTGGACTTAGGCCTCGTTCCCATTGCGTTGGCATTTTGTTATTTTTGACACAATTTTTATTTCCGATTCCCGGCACTTGGATGGGCGTTGAGTTTCTGTGACAAGTGCTTTTCTCAAGAGTTTTTTTTTTAATTAACTCCCTGACAAGTCAGGAAGTGAACTCTTTGACCCAGAAAATAATAAATACAATGTATTTATTCTTAAAAACGCAAATGCAATCGATACACAAAGCAATTTTGTGAGCGTTTTGCGTTTTTCCTATACCTTCCATTGAGGCAGAATAGCCTCAAAAATGGTACAGGCACTGCTTTGCTGAGTGTATCGGAAATGAACCGCTCAGATGTGAACTCTCTCATAGAGAATCATTGCACACGCGCTTTCAGGGCGATTTTGAAAATCACCAGCGCTTACAAAAAAAAAAAAACGCCTCCAGTGTGAACAAGCCCTTAATGTGGATAAAAGATGTTTCTTTCATTTAAAGAGACTCCGTAACAAAAATTGCATCCTGTTTTTTATCATCCTACAAGTTCCAAAAGCTATTCTAATGTGTTCTAGCTTACTGCAACACTTTCTGCTATCACAGCCTCTGTAATAAATCAATGTATCTTTCCCCTGTCAGACTTGTCGGCCTGTGTCTGGAAGGCTGCCAAGTTCTTCAGTGTTGTGGTTCTGCTATGAACTCCCCCTTTCAGGCCCCTCTCTGCACACTGCCTGTGTGATATTTAGATTAGAGTAGCTTCTCTCTTATCTTTTACAAGCTGGATAAATCCCACCCTATCCTCCGCTCTCTCTGCCTCCTATTACTCCTTGCTGCAGGTGACATTTCACCAAACCCCGGACCCTCTCTGCCGGCTCGCTCCTCACTCTTACACACTAATCGCACTGCAAACAGCCAACCACATGCACACCGAAACTGCCACAACCTTATTAATATTCCTCCTCTCCCCCCTCCTCCCCCACCTATCTCTGCTGCTCTCTGGAATGCCCGCTTAGTCTGCAACAAACTTCCTTTCATCCATGACCTATTTAATTCCAATGCCTTCACCTTCTTTGGGGTCACAGAAACATGGCTGACGCCTTCTGACACGGTCTCACCTGCCGCCCTCTCTTATGGGGGATTCCACTTTAGTCACACGCCTAGAAGTGGGAATAAACATGGCGGTGGTGTGGGCATTCTTTTCTCTGATAGATGCTCCTTCAAGCCACTCACCCCCATTCCTTCTCTTTCTCTACCTTCCTTTGAAGTCCATGCAGTCTGTCTATACTCTCCCTCTAACCTCCAGATCGCAATAATCTACCGCCCTCCTGGCCCTGCTTCCTTCTTCCTAGATCACTTCTCTGCATGGCTCCTCCAGTTCCTGTCCTCCGATATCCCGACCATCATTATGGGTGACTTTAACATTCATGTTGACACCAACAATTCTGCCGCCACTAAACTTCTGTCACTTACTTCCTCCTACGGCCTGTCTCAGTGGTCCACTGCTCCAACTCACTCTAATGGTCATACACTTGACCTCATATTCACTCGTCTCTGTTCTATCACTGATTTCACTAATTCTCCTCTCCCACTCTCTGATCATAACCTACTAAACTTCTCTCTCTCCTCCTCTCTTCCTACCACCCTGCCTCAAGCACGCTCATATACACGCAGGAACTACCGCAACATAGACATGCAATCTGTCTCTGATGCCTTGGCACCTCTCCTCACACAACCATTCACTGACCCTGACTCAGCAGCTGCACACTATCACTGCTCAATCACGCAAGTCATGGATAAAATCGCACCCCTCACCAATGTCCGCCCGCACCGTGTCAGTCGCCAACCCTGGCTGACCAAAGCTACTAAACAGCTAAAGGGGTGCTCTAGGGTAGCTGAACGCCGTTGGAGAAAAACTAATACGAATGAGGATTTCATTACTTACAAAAAAAGAGTTGAACAAGTTTAAAACCGCTCTCTCTTCTGCAAAACAATCATACTTCTCCTCCCTCATATCCTCCCACTTGCACAATCCAAAGCGCCTGTTCAGTACTTTCAACTCCCTTCTCCATCCACCCCCTCCTCCTCCTTCTTCATGCTTATCAGCTGAAGAATTTGCAACATACTTTACAGATAAAATTGCAAAAATCCGTAGTGTGTTTTCCACGCAGACATCAAACTCCATCTCCGTTCCTCTTGTTGACTGCTCTCTTTCCAGTTTCTCTCCACTCTCTGAACATTCGCTCTCTTCCCTTATCTCCAAATCCCATCTAACCACCTGTTCTTTGGATCCTATCCCATCACATCTCATTCCACAGCTATCCACATCCCTCATCCCTGCCCTAACATCGCTGTTTAACCTATCCCTCTCCACCGGAATTTTTCCATCCTCACTCAAGAGGGCTGTTGTAACACCACTACTTAAAAAACCATCTCTAGACCCCACCGAACTTGCTAACTACCGCCCAGTGTCACTTCTTCCATTTGCATCTAAATTACTTGAACGCCACATCCATGCAGAACTAAGTCAGTATTTATCTGCAAATTCCTTGCTCGATCAGTTCCAATCTGGCTTCCGGCCAAACCACTCCACAGAAACAGCCCTCACCAAAGTAGCTAATGATCTCCTCACAGCTAAATCCAAAGGCTATTATTCCATACTCATCCTTCTAGATCTGTCATCAGCATTCGACACTGTCGACCACACTCTACTCCTACAGATCCTTTCATTTATAGGAATAAAGGACCTCTCTCTCTCCTGGATATCTTCCTACCTCTCTGGAAGGTCTTTCACTGTTTCTTATTCAGATCAGGCCTCCTCTTCACATCCTCTGTCTGTAGGGGTACCTCAAGGCTCTGTCCTCGGTCCCCTCCTCTTCTCCATCTACATGCACGGTCTTGGTAACTTAATCAGCTCATTTGGTTTCCAATACCACCTATATGCAGACGATACACAACTGTACCTCTCGGCCCCAGACCTTAACTCCCTCCTCACACGGGTTCCCGACTGCCTGTCCGCTATCTCCTCTTTCATGTCCTCTCGCTTCTTAAAACTTAATATGAATAAAACTGAACTAATAGTCTTTCCACCATCCCTGTCCACCCCTTTGCCTGATATTACAATAAATGTTAACAACACGTCTATAACATCAGTTCCCAAAGCACGGTGCTTGGGGGTAATATTTGATTCCTCTCTCTCATTTACTCCTCACATTAACTCCCTAACCAGCTCCTGCCATTTCCAACTGAAAAACATAGCACGTATCCGACCTTTTCTCTCCCATGACACAACCAAAATGTTAGTACATGCTCTTATTATATCTCGATTGGACTATTGCAATATATTGCTTGGTGGACTTCCAACTAACCGACTAACACCGCTCAATTCTGTACTGAACTCTGCTGCTCGACTCATTCATCTCTCCTCTCGCTCTTCCTTTGCTGACCCTCTCTGCCAAGCTCTTCACTGGCTACCAATTAATGAGAGGATTCAGTTCAAACTCTTAACCATAACCTACAAAGCTCTCCACAATCTCTCTCCCCTGTACATCTCCTCACTAGTCTCCAGATACCAACCCAACCGCAATCTCAGATCTGCACACAAGCTTCTTCTATCCTCTTCTACAATTACCTCCTCACATTCACGTGTACAAGACTTCTCACGTGCCTCGCCCCTCCTCTGGAATGCCCTTCCACAACACATCCGCCACTCTTCCACCTTCGAAATCTTTAAACGCTCCCTCAAAACCCACCTTTTCCGACAAGCATATTCTCTAGCTTAGGCCATGCACCCACTAAATAACCTAATTACGCACTGCCTGTACATATACTGTATACTTCCCCCACCTCTTGTTTCCACCCCATTCCTTTAGATTGTAAGCTCGCAAGGGCAGGGCTCTCACCCTTTTGTGTCATGGAAAGTTATTAATTCAATTGCTTGCACACTGTTAGACATTTATACATTTTAGTCATCATGTTAAATCAAGTTGTAATCAGCAGTGCTGTATCTTGTATCAGTGTTCATATTTCATGTATATCATTGTCTGTATCCCTTGTTTGTTTTCTTACATTGTACAGCGCCACGGAATATGTTGGCGCTTTATAAATAAATAAATAATAATAATAATAAATGGTCCTCTGAGCTGGCTGGGCTTTCACATACTGAGGAAATTCAGACAAGGGCAAAGCTGTTTGCAGGAAGAAACGAGCAGCCTGAAACTTCAGTGCATGAGAACAGGGTGAAAGAAACACACAAATGATCTCTTGAGATTCAAAAGGAAAGGTGTATACAGCCTGCTTGTGTATGGATGTATTTTCTATGTGTGGACATACTGTACATCAACCTACTTCCTGTTTTGGTGGCCATTTTGTTTGTTTATAAACAAACTTTTTAAAACTGTTTTTAACCACTTTTAATGCGGCGGGGAGCGGCGAAATTGTGACAGAGGGTAATAGGAGATGTCCCCTAATACACTGGTATGTTTACTTTTGTGCGATTTTAACAATACAGATTCTCTTTAAGCACTGAAAATAAATAACGTATTCTAGACAGGTGAAACACAACTACAGGTAGTCCCTGACTTACAAATGACCCGCCGATACGAACGGCATGCATTCTCTGCTTCCATGGGAACAAGTCAAAGTTTTTTTTTTCAAATTGGACTTGTAGTTTTTTGAGAAAATCAATTTTAAAAAAATCTAACAGAAAATGGCTTTTAACTTCCTCAGCAGTAAGCCCGAGCTGAGCTTGGGCTATGCCGCCGCAGAGGATTTCTCAGGCCCTGCTGGGCCAATCTGTAATTTTTTGCTACACACAGCTAGAACTTTGCTAGCTGCATGCATAACTCGATCGCCGTCGCTTGCCGCTGACGGGGGAAGCCAAGCAGGAAATCCCGTTCTGAACGGGATTTTCTGTGTGCTCTGATCGCCGGAGGCAATCGGAAGCACTTAGTGGATGCCGCTGCACAGGCTAGGCTCGCTACATGATTAAAAAAAAAAAATTAAAAAATAGTGCTGCGCTGCCCCCTGGCAGTTTTAATTGACCGCCAGGGAGGTTAAACTTGTATAAACAGGTTAAAAGGGCAGAGATGACACAAAGGGGGACACTGGAGGTACAGGGGATAGAGATGGCACAATGTTCCGACTTAAGAACAGATTCAGTTTAAGTACGAACCTACAGTCCTTATCTCGTTTGTTAACCGGGGACTACCTGTACTCCAATTTGTAAACAGCTAAAGAGGCACAATCTAAAAGTCAAAATGCTTACCTCATATAAACAAGCTTGGTGAAAAGGCTGCCCGCAGTGAGGGTCATCACACACCTGGTCTGGAATGGCAGAGTCCAGTCTGTAGGCATAGCATATTCCACAGTCCATGCTAAAATCCTAAAAAGAAAAAAAGTTTGTGAAAATGAATCTAACTTCTGCTGGCTGACCTGCTCATCCACTACCTCTAATATGTTTAGCCATCGACCCTGAACAAGCATGAAGATCAGATATTTCTGACTGATGTCAGACTTAATCTAGTCAAATGGCAGTTGCAAGCTTTCTGGTGTGTGATCTAGATACTACTGCAGCCAAAGGGATCAGCAGGACTGCCGGGCAACGGGTATGGTTTAAAAGGAAATAAATATGGCAAGCTCCATATCCATCTTTGTTCAGGTGTCCTTTAAAAAGTGTAGCCAAGGCAAAGAAAAAGCATGTAGACAAAGACTGAACTGGGCAAGAATGTGAAAGAACGGGCTCATCCCTTGACATATTAACTATGCTGCGAAGAAACTGTAAACATGGTGGAGACTCTTGACTAAGAATGCAGATCTACTGAGCAAATACTGAGGGAAGTAAGTGGCAGGACCTTTACCTCAGAAACCAAAAGTTGCTTGGTTAGCCAGTGTTGGAAAGTACATAAGTTGACTTATAACTTATCTCTAAATACCTGGACTAGGGTCCCTGATTAATATAAGGAGCACAGAAATAATACTGTATGTAGCAAGCACTCTCCATGTAGTACAGACCCATGTTTACTTCAAGTCCTATATTGCAGCTTGCTCATGCAGATAAAATATGGGTCCTAGGAGAAGGGTCATATGACTGTATGTAGCCACAATCTAGAATACTTTTTTCTGAAAAAAAAGGTCAGTATAAGGAACGGTTGTCCCCTCTGGAAACATTGTTTTCTGTCCACAGACAAAGAATAAAAGTGCTGGTTATCTGATGACTTACTTGTGTCCTTTTATGATAGAAACTGTGGAAAAGAAAATTGTCTGTATAGAGAACAAGCGTCTTACTGTGCCCTGCAGCGCTCTCAATGCCCAGCTCCAAGCCAACATCTCTCATTTCAGGCAATCACCTATACATTAGCAGAGGAGCAGGTGTTCAGAATCCCCATCCAACAAGACACACACCGCTTATTTTCCAAAAGGGGAATTCTGCAGCCTCAGTATTGATGGACACAGCAAGAATCCAATCAGAACCCCTTATAGTGGAAGCTGAGAACAATTACTTTTTCTTCATTATTTACATTGAGATTTCACCAGATTGATTTTTATATTAAGATTTTAAGGAGAGCTGCAGTATATTCAAAAACAGAGCCAACAACACAGATCAGTAGACTCACAGACATTTCCTAATGTGAAAAATTAGGGGTAGAACAGTTGAGATGGGGATTTATTGGATCATATGGCGTCACCACAATTTGACGTTTTTAATGGTCGTAAACAGTGGCAAGGATGATGGAAGAGGCCATGACCTGTGACTCTTCAGCAGCCCTCATCTTCAACTTCCAGCAAGCAAGTTTCAAAAACTATGCTCTTGATATTAACATCTGGCCACGAATAAAATTGTATTAAAATCTTGGCTTTTCCTGTTCAGTAAGGCATCTTTCACAGTGCGACGTTAAAGTCGCACGTTAAAACAACATTTAACACAGAATAACTCACTGCAATGAAACATTAATGCCCTGTTCCCAGTGCACACGTTGTATTGGTGACTAACGCTGCACGTTAAGTTTGCACATGCTCAGTAATGACTTGGAAGCATGCTTATTGCCTGTATGATCTACTGTATGTGATGATAACGGGGCATTAAGTTGCGTTGCGACTTTTTTGGGGAGTTGCATTGTAATTTGCGTTGCGACTTTAACGTATCAAAATGCACCGTCCTACTGTGAAAGATGCCTAAGCCAGCACCTATTCAGTGAGGAGACCTTGGGCAAGACTCCCTAACACTGTTACTGCCTGGCTCTGAGTCCGCCAGGAGAAAAGAACGATATAACTGTTCTAAGTCTTCTCACTAACATTTCTAAACAATTTCTTCAATGTCTCCTCCCCCCTCCCCCCACCAAAAAAAAAAATGTTACAATGCACTATGGTGCCCAGAACAAAAATGAAATCAGACGGTGAAGTCTTTGCAGTTCTGCTGTCTTTGCTTATCAAACATTATGCACATTACTAAAATACGCACAGCAATGCATATAGTGTGAACAGTCTTACCCTTCCCAGATACCTGACTTTCACCTTCCCACTTAATGTCAATTCCTTCCTATTGCCCATCCTCCAACCTTAACGGCAATTCTCTCCCGACGTCCAACCTTAACCTCCACCCATAATGTTACTCCCTCCCTGATGCCGAATGGTAGTCTACATTTGCCCTATCCCAAATCCCACTAAGTGAAGCCTAAACCTGACAAACTGATAATCAAATCCTATACTAGCCTTTCTTAGCCCTCACCACAAGCACATAAGAGGTGAAATGTTTCTGGGCTGGAGACCAATTACCCCCTCTCAGCTGTGAAAACACCTGAGCACTGGATGCAGATACACTACAGCCAAATGGCTGTTTTCACTATGTAATAACCAAAAGCCAACACTCAAATCAACTCCTTGCAGCTCTGAAACCCCCAGAACTGGCTACATTGCTGTGCCACTATCCAAGCCAATTCCAGCAGCTCAGCCATATTACCAATGCAGTTTGCCCAAATAAACCATGGCAGAACTAGAATTTGCTGCTGTATGTATTTTTCATAGTCACATCATCCCTGCTGAAGAATTTTAGATTTTTTTTCCCTATGATAAACTTGAGTTCAGGAGATTTTGCGTTTTTTTTTCACCTTTTTTATATAATCTGCTGTAGCGCTCCTTTTTAAGCATGGGATCAGTACTCTTCTCTGGAGTAACAACTGCCTAGAAATAGTGATTATCATGTCTACGAGAACTCATGGAGAAGCATGTGATCAGTTTGGTCAGGTGACAGATATGCAAGTCTCTGATTTATTAGTCAGGATCATGTGCTAAAGCAGGATGTGATCACAGTAAATCAAAGCTTTGCAAATCTATCAACTAATCAAACAAATCACATGCTTCTCCTTGAGTTCTTCTAGACCAGTGTTGGCTAACCTTGGCACTCCAGCTGTGGTGGAACTACAAGTCCCATGAGGCATTGCAATGGTCTGACAGCTCTAAGCATAACTCGGGGAGGCAGAGGCATGAAGGGATTTGTAGTTTTGTCACAGCTGGAGTGCCAAGGTTAGCCATCACTGTTCTAGACCATCATTACCTAGAAATTGCCCTCTGCACAGCGTACACCTAGTAACTCTAGCACTGATCCAGCGATTGGCAAGCCTTTGCTGCTGCCTTTGCCACATGCTTGTTTCCGGTGTGTAATTAAGATACTGATGCATGAGATCAGCAGTACTGCCAGGACACTGGTATTATTTAAAAAGTAATAAATATGGCAGCTCCCATATTCCTCTCACTTCAGTTGTCCTTTAATTCGTATAATATTCAGAGCTGAACAGATGAGACTACTCATTTCTCAACAAGACTGGCGCATCACTTGAAGGCTTTCATGACCTATTAAAATGGTCAATGAAAAGATCGGTACTTTCAGAAAAGAGTTTCAGCATGAAGGAGTTAAAAGAAAGATTCCGCTACTACATACAGCTGGGAGCGGCAGCCATAATACAGATATCGTAAATTGCATGTACCACTGAGATCCCCTGGGGAAGAGCCAGTTCTCGGCACACTTTGTTCTAAAGTATTTTGTTATTTGGGCTCTAAGTGCTCTAAAAGTGCCATGGCAAATTGCAGGTTTCTCGAGACACTTTTAAAAATAGTGAGACTTCAGAAATGACTTTGAAGGTTGATAGATTAGGTAAATATTGAGCATTTAGTGAAAATGGTGGAAGAAAATTATTTGTTTGTTCTGTACAAGTAATTATTACCATAATATAGTCCTAGCACTGTACCTCCTGCAGTTTGCAGCAGAGCACATTACTTAAATACGCCCTGTTGGGTTTAGGATGGTTTTGGCAGCAGCAAGCTGAAATTAAGGCATTGTGAAGGAAAAGATAGTCAATGATAAACAATGTGCATGCAGCTTATTATTGTTAGTTCGATCATACTTTAGTTATTATAAAAGAAAATATCCAGCTTTTTTCCGAACTTTTTAAAATTGTAAGTTTCTTCACTTTATACTGTAATATTAGAATGCAACTACAAGTACCTCATCATGTTTACTTTATAGGAAAGTTCAACAATGTTTGGGGATTAGTGTTAAGCATGACGGTCAGGTGAAGGTTTTTGGTTACTGAATAGTATCAGAATGAGTTGAGTCATCTGGAAGCAAACGTTTTAAAGTTTGACTCAAGATTAAAGAAAACCTGAACTGAAAATAAACAAATTATATAATTGTATGTGTAGTAGCAATAGTATATAGAAGCTTCCTGCAGTCTTGTATTCCTATTTTCAATTTAAAGGGTTATAGTTTAACCCTGAAAACAAATAAAAGTCAGATACATACCTATGCAAAGGGAAAACTTGGGCTCTCATAGAGCCTTCCCTGTCCACGTTTCAGCTATGTTCCCGGCTCAAATTTGCCAACTCCAGGGGCCTTTGGAAGGCTTCAAAAGCACTTGTGTACCCGACTGCTTCCAAAGTCAGTCAGCTCTGAGGAATGTTCTATAGCAGGGGTGCCAAAACTTTTCCGGCTCGCGAGCTACTTAAAAAATTATTGAGCAGGAGTAATCTCCCCCCCCCTCAAATAAAAAAAATCCACCACAGAGGTAGAGGAAGCCCCCCTCCCCCAGCATGGACAGTGTAATCATGCTCCCAGTATTGGTAGCCCCCTCTCCAGCATAGACAGACAGATTGCTGTGCCCCAAGTATTAGGCAGCCCCCCTCCCCAGCACAGACAGAAAGCTTGGGCCCCCGCTCGGCGCTCCCCAATAGACAGATTTGTCCCCTGCATTAGGCAGCCCCCCTCCCCCAGCACAGACAGATTGTGACCCTTCCCCAATAATCAGCAGAGGTGTCCCCAGTATAAGCAGCCCCCATTAGGAACTACTCACCTTTCATGTCCTGCTAACGGGAAAAAGCCAAGCCACATTGCTTCCTGTGCTCCGCCTGAAGGGGAGGAGACACTCTGCACGTTTCTCAGCCTAGAGGGGAGGAGACGCTATCTCACCATTTGTCTCTCTCCTCTTCAAACACGCCTCTCCCCTCCCCTTACCGATGCAGCTAGGCATCACATTCTAACAGCCGTGGCTGCACATAGCATTTTCTGACAGCCGCGGCTACACAGGCAGCATATTTTGACAGCCTCGGATATGCGGCAACTAAATTTGACAGGAAAGCGGCCAAGATCTACTAAACAGGGGGTCGCGATCTACCAGTAGATCACCATCGACCTATTGGGCAGCCCTGTTCTATAGGATCCAGGGCCTTCCCTCTCCATAAGTATGACCTTTTTTGTTTTTTTTGCTTCAGTTTTAGTTTAAGCCTACACAGCTACCATTTCAATGTGCTATACAATCTGGATCATTCAGCTGCTAACAAGAAATAATGAGTATTTAAACATTTTATGCCACCACCCCTTTCCCCCCACTATTCTATACATTCCAATTGGAGGGGGTGCAGGTGGTAAATGGTAGTTTGGCCATTCTCTCATCTGAAATCCTGATTGCGAGGGGTGAAAAGTTCACCATTTTGGCTATACCTTCCTCTCTTAGACGGCATAACACCTTAAACATAGCAGATCAGGAGCAAAAGCAGTACGAGTCATGTGACCATGTTACTGAACAGTAAAAATCTTGTACTTCATGATATTTTTTAAAGTAGGCCATATGTTACTAATCTACTGAAGCAGGGGAGGAGAGATTTTGGGTGGAAAGGAACTTAAAAGCAAGTCATATATTATTCATTGGAATTGTTAAATAGCAAGCAATGATCTCACTCAGAAGCCATTTTTTTTTGTCATTTCTAAAGCTGCATCTACTGTATCCAGAGCTGCCGATCAAGCATTAAAGCGTACCCGAGGCAGAGGAGGGGGGGGGGGGAGGGGGGGGGGGGGGGACTGATGGGACATGGAGGCAGGTCCCCTGCTCCATGGTATGCCTCTGTGTCTTCTCTGCTCTGTGACCACCCCTCCCCCCCCTTTGAATCTACCAACAACTATCTTGACGGTAGACTCAACGGGAAGTGGCACCCCTTGCAGGAGCGGCTCTGCTGCAACAACGCCCCCCCCCCCCCCCTGTTAGGAACGCTCCTTTGCCCAGCTCTCAATGGCTCAGCTCTGCCTCTCCTCTACCTATTCCCATGAGACTTACAGAGCCAGAGCTGCAGCGTTGTGACCCTGGAGTCGCGGCCATTTTTTTTTCTCAAGAACAAAACTTAGCGATAGTTGTTCCCATCATCATAAAATCCACTTTAAAATTGTAATAAAGGTAGGTAAGACTTACAGATTTCTCAGAATTGGACCTCGGTGGAAAGTCAATTTCTAAAACATCCTTCAGGTTTTGCAACAAACCAACATTGGGATCCCTAAAAACAAGACAAGCAATTTCAGGAATGGAAACCGCCAAAATCCCACCAATCCAGAAGGGATCCCAAATGTAATCAAAATTAGCTTGTTCATATAGATGTACTGCAGCCACTTGAACTTTAAAGAGAATCTGTATTGTTAAAATCGTACAAAAGTAAACATACCAGTGCGTTAGGGGACATCTCCTATTACCCTCTGTCACAATTTCGCCGCTCCTCGCCGCATTAAAAATGGTTAAAAACAGTTTTAAAAAGTTTGTTTATAAACAAACAAAATGGCCACCAAAACAGGAAGTAGGTTGATGTACAGTATGTCCACACATAGAAAATACATTCATACACAAGCAGGCTGTATACAGCCTTCCTTTTGAATCTCAAGAGATCATTTGTGTGTTTCTTTCCCTCTGTAGCTATCATCCACTGAAGTGTCAGGCTGTTTCTTCCTGCAGAGTGCAGACAGCTCTGCCTGTATGTAATTCCTCAGTATGTGAAAGCCCAGCCAGCTCAGAGGAGGATTTATCCAGCTTGTAAAAGATAAGAGAGAAGAGAGAAGCTGTCCTAATCTAAATAATACACAGGCAGTGTGCATAGAGGGGCCTGGAAGGGGGAGTTCATAGCAGAACCACAACACTGAAGAACTTGGCAGACTTCCAGACACAGGCTGACAAGTCTGACAAGAGAGATAAGTTGATTTATTACAGAGATGGTGATAGTAGAACGTGCTGCAGTAAGCCAGAACACATTAGAATAGCTTTTGGAACTTGTAGGATGATAAAAAACAGGATGCAATTTTTGTTACGGAGTCTCTTTAAGTAAATGAACCAGAAATTCAAACTTCATTTAAAGCAAACATAAATAAAATGATCATAAGTGAACTGCACACCACACAGAGTTCAACAATCTCCTGCAAATGTATTCAGTAAAGCAGTACAGTTACTATGCAGTGGACACAAGTTCAAAAAACTGGACAGTGGATGACTGCAGAAATTTAGCCTTGTCTAATGAATCTCAACTGGGGCTAAAGCACACAGATGGTAGAGATATCAGCACAAATCCATGTGCCCAACCCATCTTGGGTCAGTTGTCCAGTTTGCTGGTTGTTTAGGGTGTTATAGGGTTCTTAACATGATTATGCAGCTCACAAATCTGCAGATACTATCTATATAATGTAATGGACCACAATCCACATTTTTTTTCAACATCGTGGGAAATTCATACCATGCAGAATGAAGGCTGTAATGAGGAGACAAGGGAGGCCCTAATGAGTATTATTTTAAATGTTCCTAATACGGTGAGTGTATATGCAAATTCTAAAAAAACAGTTAAACTCCTACATGGCCAGTTTCTGGCTTAGTGAATAGTCTATAGGGCCATCAGGGAAAAAACACTCTTCACACAAATACTCCCGCTAGTGTGTGAGAATTAGGTATTTCGGTGATTTCATCAGCTTAGGTAAGTGTCACAACGGGACAGCTTTTCTAGAAGACAACTTCAAAGGTTTCTTTAAAGAGAACCAGAGACGAAGCACCCTCATGTATTTTACCATATATATATCAATGGGAACATGACAGTAAACACCTACTCTGCTCTTTGTTTCATTCTTCACTGGTTAGTCTGCCTATTATCAGCTCTGCTAAGAATCCCAGACTGAGCATTCAGTGTAGCTTTGCCCCGGAATGATTATAGCCGAGTCGGTCATCTGTGATGTCTTTTCAAGTCCAAGCCCGCCCCTTCCTCGTAGCAGGAAAGCAGAGCCACAAGGGGGCAGGCTTGGCTTTGAAAAGACATCACAGAAGACTGACTCAGCTAGACTGAATGCTCAGTCGGGGATTCTTATCAGAGCTGATAAGAAGACTAACCAGTGAAGAATGAAACGGAGAGCAGGGTAGGCGTTTACTGTCATGTTCCCACTGATATATATGGTAAAATACAGGAGGGTGCTTCGTCTCTGGTTCTCTTTAAAGTACACCTGAAATGTGAGGGATATGGAGGCTGCTATATTTATTTCATTATAAAATAGTTAGTTGTCTAGCATCCTGCTAATCTTTCAGTAGTTTTGAATCACACACTGGAAACAAGCACGTGGCTAATCCAGTCAGACTTGAGTCAGAAATATCTGCTCTGCATGCATGTCTGAGTCTATGGCTAAAAGTATTAGAGACAGAGGATCAGCAGGACCGCCAGGCAATTTGCATTCTTTAAAGAAAACCTGAACTGAAAATTAAAAGTCAAAATAAGCATACACAAGTCATACTTACCTTCCATGTAGTCTACTCCTCAGTGTCTTTCTCCTGTCCCGCGTCCTGTTTGTTCACTGTGATCAAGGGAATTTTCCGTCCACCATTTTGAAAATGGCCAGTACCCATAACAGCTTTCTGGTCAGCACACAGTTAAACTGTAACATCGTCCACTTGAGCCATAGGGAAACATGGACATTACCTGGTACATCAGTTTTCCTCTCAGCTATAACTGACAGCAACTGATATTTTACTGACAGAAACTGATATATTTCAGATCTGACAAAATATTGTCAGAATTGGAAGGGATTATTGTCAGAAGAAAATGGTGAGCTTCTGAGAGGAACTGATGGCAAGGTAACTATGTAATGTTCATTTGAAGTTACCTCATGTGTTTATTTAAATATTTTTACTCAGTACAGGTTCTCTTTAAAAGGAATTAAATACAGCAGCCACCATATCCCTCTCCCTTTAGGTATCTGGTAAAGAAACATTATCAGGGTAGACATGAAGAAGCCATCATAGTCAGTCTGTGGTTTTAATATACAGAGTCATTCAGCAGGATCAATGAGGAGGACAGTCAAATGCCAATTTACACAGTTCATGGTCACAAGTCATTAACTTTGTAAGCAGTGAAGCCAATGAATGGACATTTGCTATGATCAACTACATTGTACTGCCTTTTATATACAGAACGGTTTGTGATTCATTCGCTGAGAACTGAACAAAGCTCTGTGTAAATGTAGCTCTACTGTAGTGCTGTCCAACTGAGGGCCTGCAGGCAACACTTGGCTCACCAGAGCTCTTGTTGCAGCCCATTTGATACTTGCTCTGTCACTCCTCCTCTAGGTGTCCCAACTAGCTCGGATCCCCATGTTGGTTGGTCTGTTCCATGCAATAACTCTCCCCCCCCCCCCAAAAAAAAAAATCTCCCAGAATGCTCACCCCCCAATGACAGCCCCGGTGATGAAGAGTGGTGCACACTCCAACTGCATCACCCAGGACTTTATTACTGAACGGCCCATCATAGGGGTTTACAGTCGGAGCTGCTGCAGTGAAGACTGAGGGGTCATACTGAAGGATAGGAGAAGAGTCACCTGCCAGGTTATTTTTATTTTCAGATGCCACCATTGACACCAAGTCACAGAGGTGCTTGTAATCTAATCTCAGCCATTATGTCACTATCTTCAGAGGTGCTTACAATCTACTTCTTGCCATCATGTCACTAACTGTCCACAGAGGAGCTTACAATCCCTGTCATTCATTATGGGGCACACAATGGTCTTAAGTGTTCTGTATGGTGCGCAAACTCACTAGTCATATCTGTCCTTATGATCTCTACATTTTATCCCACTATTGGTACGGGAATGTGGTAGCTGGCCCTTCACCATGTAGTCTAAGAAATGTCTGGCCTTCCATGGCCAAGAAATTGGACAGCACCACCCTCTTGCATGGAGAGGTTCTGTAAGCATAAGCTCAAGGCCCTTATTTTGTCTATTGCAAAACAGACAAGTACAGAAAAATACACATTCAGAATAATGCTTACCATAGATGTATGTTAGTGTTCAGCATCTCTTTTAAAGGTTGTACCACTGCAAATAAGGTAATAAGTAATTGGAATATTGTACAATTAAAAAACAGC
The DNA here is from genome assembly GCF_040937935.1 of Hyperolius riggenbachi. Classification (NCBI taxonomy): domain Eukaryota; kingdom Metazoa; phylum Chordata; class Amphibia; order Anura; family Hyperoliidae; genus Hyperolius; species Hyperolius riggenbachi. The sequence goes on along the minus strand of NC_090649.1, from coordinate 417,464,991 downwards.
AAAAACAAACAAACTCTCCTTCCCCCTTTATGTAGCTTGAGAATTGAACAATCAATTCTACTTTGGCTGGATTTGATTGGTCCATTTTCAAGATACATAAATTTACATACAAAATGTGCATAATCCTGCATTAAGTCGAAACCCTTTGCTTTTCATTGACCAACCCTAGAAGTCCACCACCTGTTCTTGCTGCAATACTGAAAAAGAGATAATTGGTCCATTTGTTTTGTGTTGTCCAATGGAAGTCTTAGGCTGTACAATTCAACTAAGCATATGGTAAGAAATTCAATTTTTGATCTTACCACTGAGCATTCCTTCCTAATTTTTATTGTAATAAAATGTCTGCGATTGTGCATTTTTTTTAAATACTAGTAAAAATGTATGAAACAAAAATCACTGCCTGTAATAAATATATTTACATACACAGCAGCCTCAACTGCTATTTAACAGGCAATCACTTAGGTTGAATAGAATTATAACTGTCCTTATGCATATTTGAACATTATTTATGACTAACATGCATGCAATACTCAACTAGATGCCCTGTTTGAGATATGCAGATACAGAGATTGGTCCACTGCACACTGGTGCGCCTCCAATCAACACTAAGTTGAAGATAGTGATGTAATTTCTCCTAAAGAAGCAGACAGGATATTAGGCTTCTGATGGCACAGGTAGGCACAATGGTAGAATATGGCTGATGCTGAAGGCCCTTTCTGATTAATACAATGTCTGAACCTTACTTAATGTGATAACCATTTTAATCAGTAAAGAACACACTGCACCACTTTGTATCTTCCTCACAGATGGGTTATCTCCTACATTCAGAGATGCAACAATCTGGCAGACTAGAGAGCTCAGTGCTGTAACTCCAGGATAAACATTACATGATGCCTATTAACTAAAGAAAATCTGTAAAGAAAAACATCCCCTGGGGAGTACTCACCTCGGGTGGGGGAAGCCTCCGGATCCTATTGAGGCTTCCCCCGTCCTCCTCGGCCCCACGGCGGCTGCGAAAATCCTCCCGGAGCGGCGGCGATGTAAATGCAGGCGCAGAATCCGCTCTTCCCACGGAGATAGGCGGAAATAGCCGATCTCTATCGGGCCGCTCTACTGCGCAGGCGCAAGTCTCCTGTGCCTGCGCAGTAAAGCGGACTTGGAGATCGGCTATTTCCACCTATCTCCGTCAGAAGAGCCTCAACAGCGCCCCCGCTGAAGCCAGGGAAAGATAAATATTGCACAGACCGACAGATTGTCGCCTGTGCATTCCGTGGGCTGCAGCAAGACCACCGTGGGACACAGGAGGATGGGGGAAGCCTCAATAGGGTCCAGAGGCTTCCCCCTTCGTCAGAAGAAAAAGAAAGTGTGGCACTCCTATTTGGTTAAAGGAGGGTTAGTGGGCAGAAGAGGTATGGGCTGTGTTCTTCCCGCACATGGGTGTCCTCTTGCACATGTAACTTCTTAGCAGCTGCTGCCCCGTATGAATGAATAGGAAGGAAGAGCATCATGGAAATCTTGTCAACAAGAAGCAGCTACGGGCACCATCCATCATTCAGCTTGTTTATTGTGCGAAATAACACATGTGCAACAGTAGGACATCAAACAGACATCTCATATTCAAGATGTGGGTACCTGTGTGGTGTGGAGGTGGGTGCTCAGGGCTGCAGATTGGTCGGCCCATCTGCAGCCCTGAGCACCCACCTCCACCCCGCACAGGTACCCACATCTTGAAGATGTGATGTCTGCTTGATGTTCTACTGTTGCACATGTGTTATTCGCACAATAAACAAGCTGAACGATGGATGCTGCCCGTATCTGCTTCTTGTTGGCAAGATTTCCAGAGGCTTCCCCCTACTGAGGTGAGTACCCCCCAGGGGAACTTTTTTTTCAGTACAGGTTTTCTTTAAAGCACTTTTTAAATTTAACAAGAGTTTGTTTAAATAATTAAAATGTGCCTAATCTACTGGAGCAGAGGGGACATTTTGAATGTAGGTCTGCTGTAAGCAGAGTTGACTCACTGAATGGACACCAGCACAATTGGTCAAGAGTAGGAACAAGAGACGTTCCATCACAGGAATGCAGAACTAACTGGGCTTGCAAGAAACTTTGAGCAGGTCTTTTCTGAAGCCCAGGCCTGTACCAGCACATCTAACATGGCCACAACAGCAATCTGAACCTTCTACACCAGTCCCAGACTTTCCAGTGGAACCCACCTTGATAGCCACATTTATCTTGAAGAATCCGGAAGACATCTTGGGCATTTTGAAAATCCCAACTAAAGCCTTTGCAACCCCTTAAAGGGAAGGTCCAGGAAAAATAAAAAAACAAAATCCACTTACCTGGGGACTCCTCCAGCCCCTGGCTGCCATCCTGTGCCCTCACCGCAGCGCAAGTGGCTCCTGCGCTGCAGAAGCCGACCTCGCCAGGTCGGCTTCCTGAACGGCTTCTTGTGCTCTCCATGCGCGGGTCACGTGGTCCGGCCAATGTCATCCGGTCTGTACTGCGCAGGCGCAGTAGTTCTGCACCTGTGCAGTACAGATCTGATGACGTCAGCCGGACCACGTGACCCGCGCTGTGGAGCGCACAAGAAGCCGACCTGGAAACCTACGTGGCGAGGTCGGCTTCTGCAGTGCAGGACACCGGGAGCCACATGAGCTGCGGCAAGGGCACAGGATGGCAGCCAGGAGCTGGAGAAAGGCCCCAGGTAAGTGGATTTTGTTTTTTTATCTTGCTTGGATGTTTCCTTTAAAGAGACACTGAAGCGAAAAAAAATATATGATATAATGAATTGGTTGTGTACGATGAATAATTACTAGAAGATTAGCAGCAAAGAAAATATTCTCATATTTTTATTTTCAGGTATATAGTGCTTTTTCTAACATTGCATTATTCTATAATATGTGCAGATTACACAACACTCAGCATTCAAAATGATTCTTTCAGAGCAGTCTGTGAAGTAATGAACTCTCCTCTAGCAGAGGAAAAGTAAACAGTTCAATTACAGTTGAGATAATAAAAGTCAGATAACAGCCCTCTCCATGACTGAAGCAGGCCATACACTGGCCCGATTTGCGCCCGTTTCGACAGCAGATTCGATCACTGGGATCGAATCTGCTGCCAATCGTTCACGCTACACGCCAAATTTCGATCCATTTCGTCCGATCCCGTCGATCGTGCCGTGCGGAAAATAACCGTCGATCGCCCGCGGGTAAAGAGCGCATCGCTAGCGGCGTTCGAGTGCCCGACGACCGACGCAATAGAGCTGCATACATTACCTGCTCCGCCGGCGCTACTGCAGTCTCCTGGTCACCGCTGCTCTGTCTGCGCTCTGGTCTCCAGGTCCGGCATGCCTCACTTCTTCTAGCCCGGCAGGAAGTTTAAACAGTAGAGCGCCCTCTACTGTTTAAACTTCCTGCCGGGCTAGAAGAAGTGAGGCATGCCGGACCTGAAGACCAGAGCGCAGACAGAGCAGCGGTGACCGGGAGAGTGCAGTCGCGCCGGCGGAGCAGGTAATGTATGCGGGCGGGCGGGGGCAGCAGCAGCAGTACCACCACAACAGATTGTGAACGGTTTCAGGCTGAAATCGGTTCACAATCTGTTTGCTGTAAAGGTAGCCATACGATCCCTCTCTGATCAGATTCGATCAGAGAGGGATCTATCTGTTGGTCTCATCTGATGGCAAATCGACCAGTGTATGGCCACCTTAAGTTAGTCGGAGAGCTTAATAGCTTTTTTGCATAGAGATAACAACTGGAGTTTCTCAACTCTTCCTGTACTGGAAACGATTAGACTGATGTATCTGATCTTAATGTTTTTTTTCTTAGCTGTACTACACATACAAATCATAATATCATTTTTTTTAGCTTCAGTGTCTCTTTAAGCAATTGGAGGATTTCTGAATACAAAATTAACCAGTTGCCCTGCTGCAGGACGAGTATCTATGTCCCTGAAAACTTTACTCCTCGGGGCATAGATTCTCGTCTCTGCTTTTTATAGCAACGGTGCGCGCACCTAAACCCTGCATCCCCAACATCAAGCGGCAGTGCATAGATTAGATTGGCTTTGGGAAGACATGTTCCCATTAACCAATCAAAGTGTCTGATGAATTAATGATCATTGCTGAAACCAGTAAAAGTGATTATTCATTGTAAACGAAACAAACTATCACTTCCTGCTTATTCAGAATGCTGTGATTCAGCATTCTAGCTAGATAGGAGACTGTGTGGGGACTTCTAGTGAACTAAAAATATTGCATCATAAATATATACTCCTATAGCTATGATATGCTCATTAGAATATAAATAAGGTTTATTTCACCAAGTACAATGGGGGTTGTACCTGTAATTGATTTTGGCACTACAGGGTCGGTGATGGTACAACATACAGTGGTACAGTAAACACATTGTGGTGCATTATGCATTTAACAGATGCAGTAGATTATACAAGGTTAGACATAGATAAAGACATGAAATAATGGACAAGGGGGGTAATATGCTGCTGTCTATAGCACTCAAAACCCTTCTACCCCTTCCCCCAAACAACACACAATGTATGCCATGAGGGTGTATTACTGTTATTCTACCCCATAATCATGTTTGTAATATAGAATGTAATGGTTATTGTTGTGGATGCTTTAACCTCTTCACCACTAAGGTGTTTTCTTCCTTTAAATACCAGAGCAATTTTCAAATTTCAGCGCTGCTTCCCTTTCACTAGGCAATAACGTTATCACTACTTATCACACCTAAATGATCTATTCATTGTTTGTTTTTGCCAAAAAATTAGGCTTTTAAATGGGTGGTACTTTTTGCTAAGAATTATTTTATTTTGTATGCATTCTAAAGGGAATAAGAAAAAAAATGAAAAATGCATTATTTCTCAGGTTTCAGCCATTATAGGTTTAAAATAAAATGTGCTACTGTAGATAAAACCCGCTCATTTTATTTGCCCTTTTGTCCAGGTTATTATAACATTTAAATTGTGTCACTAGTACAATGTATGGTGACAATATTTTATTTGGAAAAAAAGGTGCACTTTTTTGTTTTTTGCTTTCTCATTGTACTCCAATAATTACAAGCCCTTATTTGCAAAAAAAATGCTATAAACAACAGTAAACACACCATGGTCCGCTCCCAGGAAATAGCACTCTGGAAGCATGGTAGTATGTCTTGGATCCACATCAATTGTGATGGACACGTTGTTACCTGAAAACATATAAATAGAGTAAGAGAAATTGTTTCTTACTACATAAATATTTTACACAATGGATGCATGAAACTACTACTTTTATCATGCAGTTTTTATTGGTGCTGATAATGCAGTGGAACAGCTCTCCCCTCACTTCCTGTTGTAGTGTCCCTGAGAACAGGATGTAAAGAAAGATAACTACACTGGGGAAAAATGTCCCCCTTCATCGAAGACATGGTATAACCAAAGGAAGACAGAGTGGCTCCCACTGGACTTTTCCCACTTTATTGTTGCCTAGAAGATGTCGTGTCATTAATCTAAGTGTGTACGTCACTAAAGTGAGTCAAGAAAAATCTAGGCTAAAAAAAAAAAAAGAAAGCCAAAAATTAATTATTTGTTCTCTAGATATTACACTTGGCACATCCTTGAGAGTTTTACTGATTGGCATTGGGGAAAAGTATCCTTACTTGCTGATCCAGTAACAGAAAACAAGAAAAGAGACAATCTCCCCAAAGCAGATACAGTTAAAAATAGGTCTTAACCCTTCTTGCAGTATCCACAGCTAAGATGAAACATTTTGGATGGTGTTTAACTTACATAGATGCATTTGTAATAAGCCACCTATGTCTATGCAGTATGAAAGGTTTCTAAAGCTGTAACAGCTACAGTATGAGGGTAACATCATCTAAACAGTATGTTTCTTATGCAAAATTTTCTCAAATGAATACAGAAGTATTTCTTCTTTACATAAGATGCTTCCCACTACCATGTCTATACATACTGTATATGAAAGGAACAGTCCTTTTAGGGTGGATTTTTCCAGTCTAATGACTTAAAAAGTAAACCTGAAGTATAATTTAATATCTTTGATTAAATATGATCGATAGAGCTTATAAAAAAGGTCTCCGAAACCGTTATGCTTTCACTGCCAAAACTATTACTAATTTGCTGGCAGCCCACCATAAAAAAATCTAGTTTCATCCAACCGATAGGCTGGAGATTCAGTTATTCCCCATAACCCAACCTCTCCTAAAAAAAGCCATGTAGTGATATGACTCCATTGTCTACCTTTCTTGACTGTAAATAGCAAGACAGGGAGCATGGCAGTGGGTGAGAGTGGATAAGTAGAGTAGGATTTGGCTTTTTGGGAAAGCTGAACTTCCTGACTTGCAGCAAGGTCAGGTGGGGATCTTTAAAGTGGGCATCTGGCAAAACGGTAATGTTTATTAGCAATGAAAATAAAGTTGTTTAGGGGCTTTTTTTTCAATAAGCTCTGCATTGCAAGACAGGTGGGGGTGGCCCCAGACTTCTTTGGAGAGGATTTGGGCAAAAAAGAATATTGGGGGTTAACAGGTGAGCATTAAGTGCGCAGTAAATGGGTTATCAAGCATCGTTTTAAGAATGTTGACAATATGACACGTATGATTTACAGGTTCAGGGTATAACAACAGTACATATTTTGCAGTAGTAGCAATGAAGACGTAGTGCCTTACCTATGGCTATCCTTCTCATTGTGGCACTTCTTGTGGGCTTTTCTGGTTCCAACACCCACGTGTTTTTGTCAATTTCATCTAATGCATCCCAGAAATCTTTTAACGACTCCAAAGTTGACAAAACTTGTTTATAGAGGTCCTGCAAGTTACTCTAACAAATGAAAGCACACATTTAAATTAAAATGTATAGTACTCAAAAACAATATCTCAAAACTAAAGGACACTATACATTATAAGATGTATGGTCCATCTTGCACACGACCAACAGTCTACCTGAAATTATTTTATTGCTGCATACTATCAGATTCTAGCAAAAAAATGTACAAACGCTGATTAAAATTCTGCCACTGCTAGGTTTTTATTGTTCTATAGGTAAAATAATGGCCTTATCCTTGTAAAAATGTAGGTAGACAAGGTGCCAACAGAATAAAAAAAACAACACTAAAATCAAGGAAAAATGGAGGTAGTGGTGGACTTATTTCCAGGTAAATTACACAGATAGTCAATGTTCTAAAACAGCTTTTATTTAGACGTAAAACACTCCAAATTGCAACACATTTCACAGGAATCTCCTGCTTCCTCAGGAAAAAAATGTGGTCGTATCTGACACAATGAAACAAGGCTTGGGGCCTCTGTCAATCCTGTATCCCCCTAGGATTGATAATTAAAAGGATGCCCTCCTGCTTGAGTCCCCCTATGCTTGATAAGTAAAAGGATTTGCTTTCCAGATCTGTATACATAATTTGATAATATATTTATCAAAATTGAATTTTATGTCTTATGTCTAATATATGAAAAACACCTAAGTGTTTAGAATCCCTAAAACTACAGTACATACATTATAAAAGTGGACCTGAACTTTTGCACAGGGCAGAAGGAAAACAGGGAAATGTGCCCTGTATGTAAATAAACCAAACACACAAATGGAGAAACTCACTCCCAAACAGTTCTCTGCTGCTTTATAAAGCCTGCAGGCTGCTTATAAGCCAATGAGAAGTGCACACATAATACACCTTGCTTGCAGTGGTTAATCAAGCAGAAGCTGAGCAAGTCAGCCAGTAGGTTGGAGAGGGCTTCAGTTGCATATAGACAATGGCTAAGTTTTAGAGCAGTAGGAGACAGGCCTTGGGGGTGGCAGCTCCAAGTGTTTGGCTGCACTCACATATGGTGTTAGATGCTGGTTCTGGGGCCCCGGGCAGTGAGAGTTCCCGGGGCCCCAGGCTGGCTCATGCACCATTGTTTTTAATTTTATTGTAGTATCCCATGCAGTTTAGTTAGGCGGGGGGCAGATGAGAGGGAATATCCTGCACGCTGGTGCCCCCTGCTGGTCATATAGCCATTGTCTATATGCAACTGAAGCCCTCTCCAACCTACTGGCTGACTTGTTCAGCTTCTGCTTGAATAACCACTGCAAGCTAGGTGTATTATGTGTGCACTTCTAATTGGCTTATAAGCAGCCTGCAGGCTTTATAAAGCAGCAGAGAACTGTTTAGGAGTGAGTTTCTCCATTTGTGTGTTTGGTAAGTTTTAGAGCAGTAGGAGACAGGCCTTGGGGGTGGCAGCTCCAAGTGTTTGGCTGCACTCATATATGGTGTTAGATGCTAGTTCTGGGGCCCCGGGCAGTGAGAGTTCCCGGGGCCCCAGGCTGGCTCATGCACCTTTGTTTTTAATTTTACTGTATGTAAATAAAGAGTTTAGCCTGTCTGATTCCCCCCATCTGGACCCCAATCTGCACAGAACAGAAGGAAACAGAGAAATGCGCCCAGCGTGTGTATGGTGAGTTTAGCCTGTCAGATCCCCCAACTGGACCCCGATCTGCTACACAGGACAAAAGGTAAACAGAGAGAAATGCTGCCTGCATGTATATAGAGGTATTAACCGGTCTAATTCCTCTTCATTTGTCTCTAATCACCAGTTGTAATTTGATCTCTTCCCTGTGTCACCTGACTGCCATGGCAAAGCTGGCAGATAAGCTTATTTGAATGCACAGGATGTTAACAATATAGCCATTTGGTTCCCAACTGCTTCTGAGCTAAGTTCTTATGCCTTACTGTTACCGATTCTTGCCAGGATTTTGACTACTCTCTGCCTGCAGCCTGCACCAACCTCTGCCTGGATTTTGACTACTCTCTGCCTCCCGCCTGTACTGACCTCTGCCTGGATATTGACTACTCTCTGCCTGCCCCCTGCACCGACCTCTGCCTGGATTTTGACTACTCTCTGCATGCCGCCTGCACCAACTTCTGTCTGGATATTGACTACTCTCTGCCTGCCCGCCTGCACCAACCGCTGCCTGCCGCCTGTATTGACCTCGGCCTGGATTTTGACTACTCTCTGCCGGCCGCCTACACCGACCTATGCCTGGGTTTTGACTACTCTCTGCATGCCGCCTGCACCAACCTCTGCCTGGATTTTGACTACTCTCTGCCGGCCACCTAAGACAGATAGCAAAGGGAATAAAGTCAGGAATCACGCTCCTACTGCACCGATTGTGATGTCGCCCTTTGTGCCAATCCCAGTTTCAAAATCTACCATGCGCGGGAGCGCTTCCTATCTCCCTCATATACTTCTCCCCTTCCCCCCCCCCCCAAAAAAAAAAATCGCAAATACTATCACCAGTGAAAAAAAAAAGTAAATCGGTAAACAAATGAGATTCTGCTTTTAATTCTGAATGTGAACCTAGCCTCAGGCAGGTGTGCAGCTTTGCATTATTTTTTCTATCTAATGGAGGCACCACACTGGGGTCAGCCCCCTCCGACACACACACAAGCCAATAGCCAAGCACCCCTCTTTACCAAGCCCCGCCCTCCATCTGCAGTCTTATGTCCGGGATGAACAACCAGCCAGGACATAGTGAGTAGTTGCAAATGGAGAGACACAGGTGGCAGCAGATGGAATGGCACAGAGGTGTCTGATACATGAAGTCTAAGAAAGTGCAGACAGCACCGAGTTGCAGTGTCCACGGTCCATTCCTTCAGGAGGAAATCTATTGCAAAAGCCGATCGAAGCACAGAGTCACACTATCCAATATAGTGCAACACTATGGCTCTTCGATCGATCATCACTTCTGCCTCACTCCCGATTGATGCAAATCCTCCATCCTGTCCAAGCAATAGAGTTGCTTGATTTTAGGTAAAAAATGTATTAAAATTTGACATGCTGGGGCAATAGAATCAAATGGGATCTATATCTAAATCTATAATTGTATGGTCGTTTTAAGTGCAATGTAGCAGAATTATGTGAGTCTCAAAGGAAGATGGAATCTTATCAAGTGACCTCTGCCTTCTTTCCTCAATATAGGGCTACCCAAAAATTTTGAAGCAGAGATTTTTGGCGCTAGCTACGAGGCCGCAATTTGGGGACCCGGGAATTACTGAACGCCAAATTACTTCATCCGCAAATCATCGACGCAACTCGGAGGGGGAATAGAATTTAACAGCCCCCGCCCCCTTGTGGGCGGCAGCAGGGCGAGCCAAATTCGGCTCACCATGCCCAAAAAGCTCTGTGCGCCAGAACGCCATGTATGCCAAAAATATCCAATATCTTCAGGGACTGCAAAACCATAACAATCCTTTGCATTGAAAACAGATAGCAGTAATAGTTGGGTCAATTAACCACCAAGGCATTTTTGCACCCATAACTTTTGGTGGCACATTCCTTGAGGCACTAGTAAACAATACACAGGGTGGGTATTATTAATCTCATCTTACAACCTGCTCTGTTGGTATGATGTTATTGAATAAAAATGGTAAAATAAACGTACAAGGAAACACTTCTTCCACTGCATCCGAAGCACATTAATAGCAGAGGCACTTGAGAGAAAATATGAGGCAATGCCTATGTAAAACATGCAACAGTTATTACTTTGAAGTGGGCTGCTGCTTTTTTTCTTTAAACTTAATACCTGAAAGGATACGATAATGTCAGTCACTTAACCATCATAAAAGCCCTCATCCTAAGTACTAGTATTTCCATTTTTTAATAATTTTCACACATTCCCGGAATGTGATCGCATGTGCTTGAGGACACTTAAAATTAATAGTGTAATTTTCATATGTCTGCAAAGTTGCTTTCCTTTCTTTACCTTTTCTTTACTACAGGCATAAATTTGCTTATAATCACTTTTATTCAGCTCATTTGAATACATTACCAGTACACAGGGAGAATCCATTTGCAATTGGCGGAGTGTAAAATAGCAGAAAAACTGAAACATTTTAGTGGCGTGATCTACATATACATAAGCACATGTAAGAGGAAATATATATTAAAGAAAACCCAAAGTGAAGATAAACTACAGGCATGAAAAATTGTACCCATAGTCCTAATCCTTAAAGTGAACCAGAGGTGAGAGAGTTATGGAAGCTGCCAAAATTATTTCCTTTTACCCTCCCTAGCGGTAAGGACCAGCCTGACTCGTCCTGATAAAAGTTGATGTTATTGGTATTGACGAGTCAGGCTCGTTCATGCTGCCAGGGAGATTTCGAGCTGCTCTGCGCCCCCCGCCTCCGCTTTTGTTTCTGTGGGCTTCCCTAGGACTGATGGATGGCTGTCAGCACACTGTGGGTAGCAATCTGAGCTACCCACAGTGTGCCAACCTGATCCATCAGTCCTAGGGAAGCCCATATGGAGCCAGCAGGGCAGAGCGGTGCGGCAACACGTCCCACTCCCTTCCTTCCTCCTTGCTTATCCTCCCCCCTCCGATTCCACCTCACTCCTGATCCTATAGCTGCACAGTGAGTAGAGAACGGGGAGTTTTACTCACAAAGGCTCTCTCCAGCCATGATCACAGATTCTCCTCCGCATCCAGCCCCGGACTGCTGTTTACAGTATTGGGGACGTGGCTGATGACATCATCAAGCCATGTCCCAGGTACTGTAAACAGTATCCCGGAGCTGCACGCGGAGGAGAATCTGCGATCATCGCTGGAGAGAGCCCCGGTGAGTAAGACTCCCCATGCTATATTCACAGCACCAGGTTAGGAGGGATGATCGGTGGAGGGGGGGGGGGGGGTCGGGATAGCTGCCTGGGTACACTGATTCCTGGATAGTTTATACTGCAGCACCTATAGCTGCTAACTATACTGGGTACACTGATTTCTCGGATCAGTTCATTTCGGCGCGTGGCTCCGAGAGCCGGACGCCGAAACTGGGCGCCGTCATAGCAGCAATGCTTTGATGCACGCCCCACGTAGCAGTAATTTGGGGCTTTTGCGGCTGCCAGACCCTGAATTACATCTCCCTCCGAGTTCGGACAACTCAGAGGGGGAATAGTATTTAACGTCGCCCCTGAGTTTAGCGGCAGCGCCGAACTGAGCGGCGCCGAGATAATATGTAATAGACAAACACTTTAGGAGGTACTAAAGCGGGGCATATGCTCCAAACAACAAAGACACCTGTTTTAGAAAAATATCAAAAACTTTATTAATTATCAGAATAGAGTACACAGTAAAAAAATTCACACATTAAAACAGAAAAGCAGCCCACTGGCTGTCAACACACCGCCCATTCATACCACAATTGCACACAAGCATTCAATCCTGACCCCCTAGTGGTATTGGTAGTAATGATTCCCATATAGAGACTCATGCATGAGCTAGTTCAAAATGAGCAACTCCAACAAAAATTCCTTGAGTGGAAAGTCTGCTCAATATCAGTAATCAATAGGTATCAGGAAGAATCCAGCAAAGCCCAGCAAAGCGTGACAAACATATGTGTGGATGGGAGAGTAAACAGAGCAAACAGTTCTCTTCCAGTACTTGTATTTAAGCAAGCAATTCAAGGAGCACAAGCAGAGGACAACGGTGAGCTGCAGGATTGGAAAAAGGCACAGCACAGTCCATCAGAGCGTGAGCAGGAGTAACAAACACTGCAAGCTGCCAGTATGAGGCGTTAAGCATGGACATAACATGTACTCCCAAATAAGTCAATGCATACAATACCCAGCGCGTGGTATCACATCAGCTCCAGTCCATGCGTGCAGTGAAGGATACACTGGGTGGAAGCAGCTCCATCCTGTGACAAGCAACAGGTTTGTACCGTTGTTTTCCAAATTGCTTACATGCACTGTGTCTCCGATCCCATTCCACGGTTGAAAAACGTGCTGGGGAAAGCAGGGTCCAGCCTGAAGGTAGGGTGGTCAGGTGGCGCAAGGTGGCACAAGCTGGCAGGTGCGGACAGCCTCAGGACGCTAAGCCACGCTGTCCTGACAGGTTTCACTGGACTTCTGGCTTTCTCAAAGGGGGGCGTGGCACAGATATGTCACACATCCACACATCCATCTGAAATACTCCAGCCCACCAATCGGCGCCCGCCCCACACAGCCCAATCCCCAAAGGGGGAGGGAGAGAGGCGGACCCCTTCATCCAATTGTGAGCCGGGGGGGGGCGGGCACAGCAGCCGCCTACAGGCGCGGCCACACAAACAGCATTACTGGGTAGCGGACGCACACACACTCCCACAGCCACACCTCCACAAAGGAGGGGGCGAGATGTCAGACGGAGGATGTGGGACTAAGAAGCCCAGCCAGCCTCACCTAAGGAGCGGTAAGAGCGTCCAAACGCCCAGAGCCGCGCATACTATACTAAATGCATGAACTATGATCATAAATCAGATACGGCAAATACATACAATATATTTCAAGAGCAAATGATGAAGAATAAAATAACAGTCAGTGCGTGTTGGAGAACTGATTCATAAAGAGCAGTCTCCATCAACACTAAAAGTAAGGAATCACTATTCCTTTAGTTCATCTAAAAAGCTCCACATAACTGAATGTGGAGTACTGAGGAACTTGCGTGGGGGGGGTCGCTGCCCCAACATGCAACGGCATACTGAAGGTAGGAGAGGGAAAGCATACACAAGCCTACACAAACCTAACAGGATCCAACCTATATCGGCAAAAAAGAGGAATAACTATTGTTTTCATTGAGTCCAGGTAGATCCGTGGCCCGAAGGTCAAAGATCCACCTGGACTCCCTTTGGAGCAGCAGACGATCACTATTTCCACCACGGATCGTGCGATGGATGCGATCTAATCCAATAAACCGAATTCCTGACGGGTTGCCGCCATGCATAGATTTAAAATGCCGGGCCTCAAGATAATATGTACCCCTGATTCCTGGTTAACCTATGCTGTTGCACCTTTAGCTGGCTAACTATACTGCGCCACCTATACCTTCACTGCGGCATCTATACCTGAGTAACCTATACTGCGGCAACTATCCCTGGGTAACCTATACCTGACTAACCTATACTGCGGCACCTATACTTGGCTAACTATACTGGGGTAACTATGCCTGGCTAACCTATGCTCACCATTGGCATGCTGATCCCTTGCAGTGTACCTCCGATAGCTTCCCCGTTGTCCTCTTTCATGTCCCTCGGCGATTACATGTCCCCCGGTGATTGGTAATGATGATGCCAAGGCCATGCAGTGTCATCAACATCTGGTGGCAAAATATACACTTTTTTTATTGAATTCAATACAATTACCTGTATTGAATTCAATAGTTTAACCACTTTACCCCCGTACGTACGTATTTCTCCGCCCCTTTTTCCATCCTTTAAAAACCAGGGACGGAGAAACACGTACTTTCCGCGTTCCCGACGCTGCCCGCGCTCCCGCTCGTAAACAAGCCGCCCGCCGCTAGTAAAACCGCCGCCGCCCGCTCGCCCAGAGATCAATGAACGGGAAAATCCATTCCCGTTCGTTGATCTAAGCCCCGCAATGATCAGCTGCTCTCCTATGGGCAGCGCGATCATTGTGAGAAAAAACTCACGTGTCCATGCTCATTATACTTCCTCCAAGCTTCCGGAAGGAAGCTTGGAGGTCGCATTAAAACAAAAAGTTACTGTGGCCATCTTGTGGCCAAATAGTAAACTACACCCTACACATTTTTCACATACAAATAAATGACTTTTACACATAAAATTAACTCATTACCTCCCACACTCCCCATTTTTTTTTTTTTGTAATTAAAAAAAAAATAAAAAATTTACAATTAAAAAAAATACATAAATAGTTACCTTAGGGACTGAACTTTTTAAATATTTATGTCAAGAGGGTATAACACTGTTACTTTATAAACTATGGGCTTGTAATTAGGGATGGACGCAAAACTGAAAAAAATGCACCTTTATTTCCAAATAAAATATTGGCGCCAAACATTGTGATAGGGACATAATTTAAATGGTTTTATAACCGGGACAAAAGGGCAAATACGTTTCATGGGTTTTAATTACAGTAGCATGCATTATTTAAAAACTATAATGGCCGAAAACTGAAAAATAATTATTTTTTTCCCCACATTTTTCCTATTTTCCCATTAAAACACATTTAGAAAAAAATAATTCTTGGCATAATGTCCCACCTAAAGAAAGCCTAATTGGTGGCGAAAAAAACAAGATATAGTTCATTTCATTGCGATAAGTAATAATAAAGTTATAGACGAATGAATGGAAGGAGCGCTGAAAGGTGAAAATTGCTCTGGTGCTCAGGGGGTAAAACCCCTCAGTGGTGAAGTGGTTAAAAAATTGATTAAATAAAAAAAAAAATGCTTGAAATTATTTAAAATTATTTTTTGAGGTTAACCAATACCAGTTGCCTTTAATACTCTCAGCCATAGACCCGGAACTGATCCTCTGGTCCCCCGCCGCGGTTCAGTTTTGTCGGCAGGACACTTGTGCCTGCGCGGCCCTGGCCGCGTGTCCTTGTTCATACTCCTGCCGGCGAGAGCATCTGGCGCAAGAAGAGAAAACCTTGTACCGCACACCCATTCTGTTAGCTGGCAGCTAACCAATGCATTAGTCCAGGTGTTGAGAAGGTGTTCTAATGATTTTCTCAGCAGCACAGGAGAAGGTGAGCAGGGTCAGCTTTATTTTCCCAGTTAAATAATGGCTGCTGCCCCTCTCAACTCTGTGATGTGTGTAAACACGATATGAGGGGGGGGGGGGGGGGGCTCAGACAACAGTCTGTTCCATAAAAGTGCATCCTCTACAGGAAATGGAACCTGCCAGCCTGGTACTTCCAATATTTCCAACAAAAAGTATGTATATGGAATGCACATGAAAGGTTTGTGCATTGCTAATTAGTTCAAATTTCCTATTATAGGCAGTTAAAAAAAATGGGAAGCTGAACTAAGTGAAATACTGTGCTAAGCCTTTTTATCTGGAGGCCACTCTCACCATCTCCAGCACCTCCTTTGCCTGACTGGTTTGTACTGCAGGGAGATGCAAAACAAGATTGTGGGATCCTACTCTGAAGTTTCCAGTGGAACAAAAGAAGACTGGGCATGTTGCTACAACAGCAGCCTAGAATAATGGGGGAATGATGTACAAACATTAGATTTCCATCTGAAATGATCAGGAACAATAAAAGTGTGTATGTGGCCTTAGATCCCTGTGGAAACAGTAATGACTAGGAATAGTCAATGGGATGCAAATAGTTCCATGTTGATGCAGGAGTATGCAAATTGTGTATGTGTTATGGCCAGATTCTGAATTTGGCCACTTCGTGATCTGGCAGGCCAATGCTTGAAGTGGACGGTCTACGGCGGCTAACGCGATAAGTGACATCCTGTGTCCTTCTTTCGTCCTTATTTAGAGGGCAGCCTGCACTCACTCTCTCTCCCTGCTGCATGTGTTATGGTGTCTCCGGCTTTCATTGCAGCCTGTGTTATGGCAGCAAATACCGGTGACACAGGCTGTAAGTAACGCTCAAGGAGATACCACACGCGTGCACACTAAGACAGACACACACACACACACACCAGGGAGGGAGAGTACAGGTGCACTGGGTAGGCTGCCCTGTATATTTCCTCCATGTAAAAAAAGGTAAGAGGATGACACAATGGGGCAAGCGGCAGGGGGAGGACTCGGGTGATGCAGACACCGCAACCCCGCTGAAACGAGTGCTTTTTTTGCCTCTCTTTGGGATTTGGCTGGCCAGCTCTTGTCATTACCAGGGATGCTCTCAAATTCGAATGAAATTCGAATAGGGTTATTCGGATTTCATCCTGCTAATTACAGCAGCTGTGCGGGGGCCGAGGGGGGGGGGTTAATCTTACCCATCAGCCGACTTCTTGCTCCGTCCCTCGGCGCCTCCCACGCTGCGTTCCAATCCGGCGTCATGTGGTTACAAACACTTCCTCCTTCCGGGTTGAAGGAGGAAGTGTATAGTCACGTGACGCCAGATTGGAACGCAGCGAGGGAAGCACCGAGGGACGGAGCAAGAAGACGCCTGATGGGTAAGATTAACCCCCCCTCGGCCACCCGCACAGCTGCTGTAATTAGCAGGATGAAATCCGAATAACCCTATTCGAATTTCATCCGAATTCGAAAGCATCCCTGGTCATTACCCATTCTGGCCGGCCAATGTCAAAACGTCAGCCGAATGTAATTTGTTTCACACATTAGCCCGGCCACTTCGTATATTGGCTTGCCAGAACCCAAAGTGGCCAGACTTGGGGGCGGGGGGGGGGGGCAAACGTTATGTGCCACAATCACGGTCTGTTACCTGCCCAGGTGAGGCGGCTGGTACATACGGTTGGCAGCAGATGTCCTGGTGGGGCTCGCTGGGGTCTCAGGCATGGGGGTCTGGCGCTCTCTGCATACACGCATTGCGGCGTAAATCATTGCCGTAGTGATGTGCACGCGAGTATGAAGTCTGTTATGTGCATTTATTATGCGGCGATTGTGTATGTTTGCGTAGCGCGTTACGCTGTTTGTGCCAAGAGGCCTATTTCAGTCTGGAGAGTCCCTCACTCTTGTGCTGTAGTATTGCAGCTTGTTGTGAGTGTGCGTTTCCATGCTTGACTAGCTCTGCCCATTGGATATTCTGATGTTGACCCTAGCCTTCCCGACTACCCGATCTGTTGCCGTTTTCTGCATTGTACGACTACCTGATGTGTTGCTGACCTTTGCCTGTCCGAGAGCCTGTCCTGTTGCCGAACTTGCTTGTCTGAGAATCCGATCTGTTGCTGTCCTCTGCTTACTTGCCTAACCTCTCTAAGGGCTTGATTCACAAAAGGGTGCTAACTTAGTTAGCACGCCTAAAAGCCCCTTAGCACGCCTAAAGCCGTGCAAAGTTTTGTGCACTAAGTTAGCACGTGCAAAGTTTAGCGCTGCCGTCGCACTGGGTGTCCCTAAAACGGCGCATCGGGTGCGCCCGAACCATTTTGGGCGCACCCGGTGCGACATTTTAGTTTCGCACGCACCGACCAGCACTAAACTTCGCGCGTGATCAATAAAACCTTTGGGCGTGCTAGCTGCTTAGCACCCTAGTTAGCACGCCCAAAGCTTTTAGGCGTGCTAACTAAGTTAGCACCCTTTTTGTGAATCGTGTGTTGCCTGCAGGTTCATCAGTTTCAAGTCATTGCCGTATCAAACTTGTCCCGTGGGAGTGCTGCATCTCTAATTTGGTCACACGTCTGGTCGTCACGCCATCATTATTTAGAGCGCTCCTGCCCCTTATTCACTTGAAATTCCTGTTCCAACTCCAGGGTGTACAGTTGACAAGCCGCAAGGGTTGCTGTCCTCAGCTCATCGGTCTACAGAAACCAAGGTACACGATAGCTGCTTGGGGCCATGAAAACCTTAGCAGCAGCCCTCCGACCATGTAAATGGTCGATATTGCCCTGCCTGAAAATTAATCCAGTAAAAATGATCGTTTTAGCCCTTTCAGCACTCCGTATTGATCAGGCATCAGCAAAAATCTATGAAAAAGAAAATTGACAGGAACGCCATACAAAGAAATTGTAAAAAAAACACATCAGCTGTCGCTTACCCCCCGTGCTGGATTGTTAAATGATTATGCCTTAGTTTGTAAGTCTTTATTATTTTTTTTTCAACTGAATTGAACATCTTAATGGTTAAAAACATTGCACAGTGTATGACTACCTGTATTAGGGTTACTAGTACGGGGCCTGGGAGTCGCCAATTAGCATTTTACAGTTTGCTTTGAATTACGCTTTCAAGTGCAGCTTTATCTTCTAAGCCAAATACATGAAGTCCTCTAAAGTCTTTCTCATTCAACTATTTCTAAAAAGGTATTGACAGCATTTACCTATATGTCATTTTAGTCTCCATCGGTCCTTTAACATGCATATCCCTTGCTCTCTTTAAAGTGCGGGATGAAAAATTAATCCAATTATCTATACACGTCGCTATGGATGCGCATTTATACATTCAGGCACCGGCGCACAAAAGGGGATACTTTCTTTTCTCCTTTCCTACGGCAAAATTATAAAAGCCAAAGTGACACTCCTTTAAGCAAAGCCATCTTTTGACACATTCATTTCAATGAATAATCATAGCCGGTACAGTGTGGCGTTAATGATGGCAAAAGGATAGTGTCATTTACAACAATCCTCTTTTCAGGCCTTCATACTTTAGGGCATCTCAGGTTGCGCGGGCCCATTAGTCATTTTCAGTCCACATATGCATCACGGTGATGTACGGTCACAACGCGTGGGCAATTATTCTTGAGGGGGGCCCACTAATACTCCTGCAGTGACAAAGCTGCTAAACATTTAATGAATAACAAATTATCCCGTTAATTAAAACGAAATCTACAACTCAAATAAATGAACGCTTTAAAACTTGTCATTGAGAAGCACTTTGCATTTATTTGACTAGCACGGGAACAGAAGCAGCGGTGGAAAGCGTCGCCCTTGGTGCCGATTTCTTACCACTCTAAATGTCTCCTCTGAGCCAGAGTACACTAGCTGCTTCTGATCATGCTGTGAGACACCTGCACTGGCTAGTAGACTTGTCATGACGCACAAAACCCTACCATCTTCAGCTTGACATTGTGCAAGTTATAATTATTCATCCAAATGAAAATGTCACTGCACCAGCGGCAGACCTCTCATCAGAGCAAAAGAAAAATACATCAAAACATTATCAACCCAGCAGGAAGACAGGGGCCATAAGGAAAATTACCCATTTTTAATATGGATGCCAGAAGCTGCATCTATTATTTTTTTTTTCTCTACTACAGAGGGAGGGAAAAAAAATCCTCTAAGGTTTGAAGTCCGGCAGCATTAACAAAACCGAGATATAAACAAAAGAGTGGACATAAATAGAAAAGGGGAAAAATAAAAATCAATCACACAGCGTCTTTTTTTTTTTCTAGAACGTACTGAGATATATATTTTTCTGTAATAATCTGAAATACGGATGACTAATGAAGGCTCTGTAGAGTCTGGTTTAGCAAATAAATGTTAAGGAGGATTTGCGAGCATTTGTATCTTCAGCACCGTGTAGCGTGAAAGAAAATGAGCAGCTGTGTAACCAAGAAAAGGCTCACATCAAAGCTAGGTTTCTTATTTTAAAGAGCACCTGTAAAGGAAAGTATAGAGGCCGTCACCTTGACCTCCTAAAAAAAAAATAAAAAAAAAATTATATATACCGTATATACTCGCATACAAGCCGAATTTTTGACCCCCAAAAAGGGGGTCAAAAGTTGGGGGGTCGGCTTGTATGCGAGTCTTCCCTGGTGGTCCCTCGCTACCC
>NC_090649.1:417397300-417442300 GCF_040937935.1 Hyperolius riggenbachi | reverse complement strand
GGGGGGTTGATAGCATGGAGAGGGACAGGCATCACTAACATGAGGAGGAGGGGTTAAGGTAAGATTTAGTTCTATGGCCACTGTTTGTTTTACACTATATATGCAGGAAAGGACAAATGGAGTTTATTTGGTGTCAGAGGTGAAGATGATGGAGAGTGAGCATGTCATTTAAGGGGGGAAAAAAAAAAAAAAAAAAAAAAAGAGTTTTACTTACCTGGGGCTTCTACCAGCCGCATGGCTGCTCAATTTAATGGGACGCAGGCTCCTACTGCGCATGCGGGGCTGCACAACGTGCGGGGCTGCAATAGCTGACATTACACCGGTAAGGGAATTGGCGCAAAGTAGTTGAGTCACTGGCTATTTTTAGCTGGCAAGGTCACAGCGCTACCCCCTCCACTGGCACCACCACCTGGCGTAAGGATATACCGTACTAAGAGAAGGGGGGCGACAGGGGTGAGTCGTCTTCCCCTAAGGGGCGATACCTCATAAAAGGTTGGGAATCACTGTATTAGAGTAAGGAGTTGGAGTCGAGGAGTCGGAGCCATTTTGGGTACCCGGAGTCGGAGTCGTGGTTTCATAAACTGAGGAGTTGGAGTCGGAAGATTTTTGTACCGACTCCACAGCCCTGACATTAGGGGCCAGGATCTACTGCATTGAAATGAACTCCTAATTGTCCCATCCAATTTTACCCCCTACAGACATCTAGGTCACTGTAAATTGTATAATTGTCTGCCTGACTGCACAGACCCGCTGTCACCCTGGACTCGACCTGCTCCTTCACCCTTCAAAGACAAAACATTACAGTAATAGGGTCTGCAATTTCCATTTACACAACATCTTTAAGATCCGACCCTTCCTGACCCCAGACACTGCCAAACTCCTCACCCATGCTCTCATCATCTCCAACCTGGACTACTGGAACACCCTCCTGTCAGGCCTCCTTCTGAACCACATCACCCTCCCTACAATCCATCATGAACACAGCAGCCAGACTAATCTACTTCTTCCTTCACTCCACCTCTACAACGCCCTTATGCAAATTCCTCCATTGGCTCCTGATCCAGTTCATAATCAGCTTCAAGATGCCATGCCCGGCCTACAAATCTATACACAAGTCCTGCCCGACCTACATCTCTGACCTGTTCAGCAGATACACATCTGACCATAGATTCAGCTCCTCCAACGACCTCCTCCTAACCACACTACGCATCTCGCACTCCCAAGCAACTACAGGACTTCACTAGAGCCACCCCCATCCTATGGAACTCTCTCCCACAGCCCATGAGGCTTGTCCCTTCCTTCAGCGCCTTCAAACAATCCTTCAAAACTCATCTCAAGAAACCCTAACCCACTTCGCTTTTTTCTTTTTCTTTTGTGCAAAAAGGTTATTATGCTGTGGCTAATGTTTTAGGGCAGATAGGAAATTCTGATTTTAGTTTGCAGTTTAAAGGGGATTACTGTGCTCTAAATACGTAAATTCAAACAGTACTTGTAAAATCAAACAATTTTATTACAAAGCTCCAAAGGCATAAAAGGGTTGATCCTCCCTAGTCTGCGGAAATTAAAATACATGGTTGGTCTGACCAACAGTGCATTCTCTAAGGGCTCGTACCCACCTTGTGATTTTCCCAATGACCAGTTAGTTTTTTTTGAGCGACGATCGCTCATTTCCGTG
Organism: Hyperolius riggenbachi; assembly: GCF_040937935.1. Taxonomy (NCBI): domain Eukaryota; kingdom Metazoa; phylum Chordata; class Amphibia; order Anura; family Hyperoliidae; genus Hyperolius; species Hyperolius riggenbachi. Next base: position 417,440,625 of record NC_090649.1, on the reverse strand, counting down.
ATCCTGCATTGTGGGTACAGGCGCACGATCACATGAACGTCGTTTGGCGTTCCGCAGTGATAAAGACTGTTAGGGCAGATCTTTAAGATCCCCGACAACTTTCACGCAAAATGCGATTACTTTAAGTCTCATTTGTGCCCGTCGCACATTCCAGTCGGGCGGAAGATAGACGGTATCTTCCTGCATCGCGTGGTGAGTATGTAGCTTTCTAATTAGAGAAAACTATGTTGCTGAGTTGACCTTTGAGAGGCTTATAAATGTAAAACTTAGTCAAAGTCCTCCACATGAGCTTAAATAAAAAGGGTGTAAAATCCAAATAAGATCTTTACCTGTGGTGTCCATGAGACAGAAAATGGTACTGGCAAATCAATACAGCAATCAGGAGCCTTATATGGATACTGAAACAATAAAAGTGACAATTACAACTCTGAACACATAAAACAACAAGACACAATAATGTGCATTTCAGAACACTGGCAAGAGGTCATCTTATAGAGAGAAATATGAATTCAAGAAACATGTATGAGGTGGTGGCTGCACAGGGCGAAGCTAAAGCACAACTATCACAACTAATTTTAAACACATACATATCACATGTACATGTATCTCTGAAAAATAATGCACTACAAATTACTTTTTTTCTTAGGTCGCTATCGCTCACAGCAGGTAGTAAAAATCAGATTAGCTGGTTTTGGACTTGTAAATCATCATAGAAGATTCTCAGCAGCCATTTTGAATGGGTGTTTGTGCAGTCCCTCTGTGTGAAAATTTTTTTTAAAAAAAATGGAGTAGGGAAGCTGGCTGTCATCTTTGTATAGATTTTTCAACCAAGTGCTTTGTAAAGAATAAAGGAAATACTGAGAATCCCCTGTGAGGAGATTACCAGTCCTGATTTTTACTACTTACTGTAAAGGCCCATACACACGGCATACATTTGTCTGTAGTTGTGAGGCAGCGACAAACAGGCAAGAGAAAACAGCATATTTATGGCAGCGACAATTCGAGTTTGTGACAGTTGTACTCGCGTGACAACAGAAAGAGTGAAGACACGACGGAAGCTGTCTGCCACAGACTACGTATAGTAATAGTACTATGGTAGTGACTCTGCTATCTGTAGAAGACTTTTTATACACACGACAGGACACCAACAGACTAAGCAACAGCTCGTGAGACAAAAGTCACAAGAGATTCACCAGTTGAATCGCTCAATCATGGCTGTGTCTGCAGACAGTCTGCTGACAGTCCTTGTATTCTGCTGCGTACACACGAACAAACTGTCGCTCTACACGTGTCCGTTAGAGACATGGGCCTTAAAGTGGATTCGAGATAAACTTTTACTCATTGCATAATCGTGTTCCTTTCACATAGTTTATAGGGCATTCCTCAAGCCAAATACTTTTTTGGTTTTGTTTTAATACTCTAATTCCCTATACACTAAACAAGCCTCGCCCACAGCTTTTTCAGAGTGCCAAGGTACTGTAGCAAGGGCTTATGGGAGCTCAGTCTGGGCAGAAGGAGGAGGTGTTACTAGCCAGAGATTTCAGAGGCAGAGGGGAGGAGGGAGGAGAGGGGACTGAATTTGTCACAGAACACACAGGCAAGCTGATAGCATCTCCAGCGCTCAGCCTGTGACAAACAGAACATGGCTGCCCTCATTGTATCACAGGAATAAATAATCATAAATTGTTGAAGCTGTTTGCAGCTAGATTTGCTGTGTAAACTATCTAAACTTTACATAAGATATACAGACGAGTTACTTGTTATAGTTAGTTTTTCATCTCGGATCCGCTTAAGTGACAACAACATAGGAACAAAAAGTCTTATATTTATGTGTTTACATGCATTTTACAATTTTTCTTGATAGTGGTCCTTTAAGAAATATACCTGTTGAACCACCACAAATCTCTGTCTTATATTTCTTAGAGAGAATTCCATCTCAAAGCAGCTGATTATAAAGAGTGTTCTTCCTCAAAACAGTCCCTTGGCTCTGCAAAGAAGTCAAGTGGTCCCAGAGCAGTGATTTTGGTTTCCCAAAGAGATAAATACTTAAGTGGCAAAGGAATTCATGTGATAAAGACAGAAAAATGAAAGGACTAAGAGGAATGCTAGTCACAGTCATATCCAGAAATACATTTAGACTTATTTTATTGGTTTCTAAATCATCTTTTGGTGCAGTTAACAATAATGAGGACCACCATGTATGGGCAGGGAAAGCAAAAACATACTTTGAACTTACTAGTTGTGTTTACTGGTATTTCTAATACAAATCGGCAAGGCTTGATGGTGTTTATGTTTATAAACTAAATGTAATAAGCTAAAGCATACCTGATAAAGGGAGACTTTATAAAAGCGGACCTGAACTCAGAACTTCCTCTCTGCTCGATAAAATACGCAACAGCATAATAACCTCTAAAGAAAAACATTTCTTTGTTACAGCTGATACAAATCCTTGTAATAAATCTCCAGTGTTTCTACTTCCTGCTTTCATGGAAGCAGACATATTGTTGACATCCAGTACTTTTAAAGAGACACTGAAGCGAAAAAAAAATTATGATATTATGATTTGTATGTGTAGTACAGCTAAGAAATAAAACATTAAGATCAGATACATCAGTCTAATTGTTTCCAGTACAGGAAGAGCTAAGAAACTCCAGTTGTTATCTCTATGCAAAAAAGCCATTAATCTCTACGACTAAGTTAGTCGTGGAGAGGGCTGTTATCTGACTTTTATTATCTCAACTGTAAGTGAACCGTTTTCTTTTTATCTGCTAGAGGAGAGGTCATTACTTCACAGACTGCTCTGAAAGACTCATTTTGAAAGCTTAGTGTTGTGTAATCTGCACATATTACAGAATGATGCAATGTTAGAAAAAACACTATATACCTGAAAATAAAAGTATGAGAATATTTTCTTTGCTGCTAATCTTCTAGTAATTATTCATAGTACACAACCAATTCATTATATCATATTTTTTTTCGCTTCAGGGTCTCTTTAAAAGAGCTTATCTGCCGTGGCAGTCAGGTGACGCAAGGAGAGATCAAATTACAACTTGTGATTAGACACAGATGAGGGGGAGTTAGACAGGCTACAAACTCTAAATACATACAGGGTGCATTTATTCTAAGTTTTCCTTTTGTCCTGTGCAAGAATTCATATCCACTTTAACCACTTGAGGACCACAGTGGTAAACCCCCCTAAAGACCAGGCTGTGTTTTGCATAATTGGCCACTGCAGCTTTAAGGCCAAGCTGCAGGACCGCACAACACAGCACACGAGTGATCCCCCCCCCCCTTTTCTCCCCACCAACAGAGCTCTCTGTTGGTGGGGTCTGATCGCCCCCCCCCCCCCCCCCACCACCACCAGTGTTTATTTTTTTTATATAAATATGTGATTTTTTTAAATTATTTTTTACTATTTTTTTATATATATTTATTCATTTAAAACCCTCTCTCCCCCTCAGCCAGCCAATCATAGCGATCAGCTCTCATAGGCTTCACCCTATGAGAGCCGATCGCTCTTGTCCCCCAGGGGGACAGCCGTGTCACACGGCTGTTCCCAGTACAGCGCTGCTGCTGATCGCAGCGCTGTACATGTAAATAGACGGCGGTCACGCCGTCTAACAGTCTCCCGAGTGGCAATAGCCGCTCCAAGACTGATGAGGGGGCGGAGCTCCGCCCCCCCGAGCAGGAGATGTGTGCGCAGCTTGTGCGCGATCTCCTGCAAAATGCAGCCCCAGGACTTGACGCCAATTGGCGTTAGGCGGTCCTGGGTCTACCGCCGCGACCACGACCATTGGCGTGGGGCGGTCTTTAAGTAGTTAAACATTGCAAATTGCCTGGCTGTCCTGCTGATCCTCTGCCTCTAATACTTTTAGCCATACACCCTGAACAAGCATGCAGGTCAGGTGCTCTAACTGAAGTCTGACTAGATTAGCTTCAAGTTTCTTTCAGGTTACTAGATTAGCTTCATGCTTGTTTCAAATGTGCGAGTCAGAAACTACTGTAGCCAACGAGATGAGCAGCACTGCCAGGGAACTGGTATTGTTTAACAGTAAATACCATAAATATGGCAGCCACCATATGCATCTCACGTCAGACTCCCTTTAAATATATTTATTTTAAATGCTGGTAACATTTATTTTGATTCCTTCTTGCAGTTAAGGAGGTAACATATTTAGCAGGCTTTCCAGAGACTTTATAATGATGGCGACATTCAGGATATACTAACTAAAGGCTCGCACATTGCTATTGGATGTTGGATGATAGGTTGGGTGTGTGTAGCGACTGATAAGAGGCAGTTTGTCCAATCCAACCAGTGGATAAACTGACCAACTATCGTGCAGGTTGGCCACGTGTGTACAAGCCGTTCGAATGACTTGTTTTTTGAATGCTGGTATGGTGCATGCGCAGTATTTAAATTAGTTGGTTGTTCAGTTGCAGATGTGTAGGGTGATCAAAAAAAAATCACCCTGGAAAAAAAGCACAGAGACAACGTCAGCCCCATTAGTGTAATAACGCAGGGAGTGAAATGTGTGGTAGAGGGTGGTACTTACAAACGGAGGTGACAGATGGGCAACCAACCACTGACAGCAGGTGGAGACCAACAACCCCGACTCCACTTGGGTGTCCAGATGCACTGGATGCTGGTTGCACTCTTGGCAAAGAACTCCAATTTGGTTATATGGGTGAGGGTACTCCTAACCGAAATAGAGCACCCCTCCAAAAGGAGGGCGGGGAACACTGGGGGGAAAGAGGCACCCAAATATTGCTAAAACTGAGTTAAAAACAGCTAAAATAGAAAAAAGTGAGGTGGCTTCCCTCAATGACGAAAACATTTGTATATGAAATTAACGATTATTATTAAGCAATAGGCAACACATTTTGTGGGTCCTATCCCACTTCCTCAGGGTAAAATACAGTGCCAGAAAGAATTCAAGCCTGTATGAGGGATGCCTCGTGAGACAGTATCCTATTGAGGCTTCTCTTGCTAGGTGCTGAGCAAGGCAAGGCATTGTCGCTAATCAGATCAGGGCCACGCGAGCCCGCCCACACATGAACACTAAGCCGGAGTTATGGGCACTGTGCTACTGCCCATGCAGGCTTGCACAGCCATGATACAGGAAGATGAGCTGCACGGCCCTGATGTGGAGGCCGGCCGCGCTTAGCAATGGGGGATTCAGACCCCCGAGGGAAGCCTCAATAGGAGGCTTCACTCTCTACAGGATAAGGTCTGATTTTAACTTTAAAAGTAGCAAACCTGCGCGGTCGCCCAAGTAGATAAGTAGACCATCACACTACATTTTCTTTGGTTAAATTACCAATAAGGTTATCAAGTTATTTTTAGGATGTTGGTCTTTTTATTTGACTGCCTCATTTGCATAGATTATAACGTAACACTTGCTGTCCAGGAAAATAGAAAGGGACTTCGGACAATTTCTTAAAAAGTCTAGCAGTAATTGTATCAGTGTTTATCGCCTCATGCCACTTCAGGTATCCTTTAATACATAAAAATATGCGCTAATCCTGGAACACAACAGATTATTAGATATGAGCAGTGCTAACTTTCAGCCTGGTAAAACCCCCTCTATGTCTTGCATTATTATCAATCACATACAGGTAAGGGGCTAGATTAGCTTGATTGCACTGTAATTAAGGTTTATTGTAGAGCAAAGCAATTTCCTGTGTCTGCGGAAATCACTTGTTAGCTTAGAAAATCAGATGGTATGTATTGGCAATAAATATATACAAAGCTTTACTGTAGATCTACATGGTCATTGCAATAGAGCCATTCTTTCAAGGGTTTTTATTGAAAGGAAAAATCACATTACAGATAGTTATAACAGTAAATAACAACAAGTACCCCACTTAGGGGAAATGCATGTTAGCATACATAAATGGTTAAGATAAAATAAAATACTTGAATGTATAGCTTTTAATAACTAACAATATTTTGGTAAAATAAGTGGTTCTTCCTCCATTTAAAGGGAAAAAAGAGGAGGGAGGGAAGATAATGAGATAAGGAGACAAGTTAGGACAGTCGGTGCCGTGGGTGGGGTTGTCACATCATACCAACCGGCACCAAACTGACCCAACATTGGTGGAAGGAAGTGAAAATTTAGGAGGGAGGGTTAGGGGAACAGGAAAATCTATATACAAACATTTAAACATAACTAGGTTTCTTGTCCTGATATCATATACCCTGGTGACTATAAACATATATATGAGTGATGTCCACATAGAAGAAATTAAAATGAGTGTAGTGTGTAGGAGAGGCCTTGATTATCTTGCCATGATATCCATTTATCCCAGATCTTGAAAAAGTTATCCGTTTTATCATTTAATTTAGCTAGAATATGCTCAGATTGCATTGTTTCATTCAAAGATTGGAAGACTGTTTCTACCAGTAGTGATGAGGAACGCCATTTTGAGGCTAAATGTCTCTTGGCTTGGGCCATAACAAATTGTATGAATTTATGTGTGGAATAAGGTATGCCTGTAGGTTTATTGCCAAGAAGCGCCACTGTGGGATCGAAAGGTATAGATTTACCTGTTATTAATTTGATTTTATCCCAGATTCTCTTCCAGTATATTTTTGCTATGGGACATTCCCACCATATATGCCATATATCACCTTTTTTTAAACATCCTCTATAACATAGATCTGTTTGTGTGTCAGAAAATAAATGTAACTTCGTGGGGGTATAATAGACTATGGAAAAGTTTAATTGATGTCTCTATGGACGAGTAAAATAAGCTACTTTTAGTAAGTTGTGTACAGCAATGCGACCATTTGGCATCTGATATGTCTATAGAGCAGTCTTTTTCCCAATCATTTTGACATTTTAATTTAGGGATCATATCGTGATGTTGCAATATTGAATATACTTCAGAAATAAAACCCCTATCTAGTGAACGTCCTTTGCATCTATTTTCAAAAGAAGTGTACCCCAAAGTTTCATTATCTCTATCTAGTGAGTGTAGAAATTGAAGGATCTTTTTGGCTCTAAGATGTTCTGTTATTGGGATTGTATAGTTTTCAAATAAGGTAGATACTGACATCAATTTAAATGATTTCAGAAATTTACCAAGAAAAATCAGATTATTGTTATACCACCATATGAAGTTACTCTTGTCATGTCCTTGGGGGAAATCTGGATTTCTAAGTAGATGAGTCATGCAAGATACTGGAGATTGTAGGCCGTATGGATATCTATATTTTTGCCATATTTTGAAGGAATGTGCTGATATGGGAGATACTTTATTTATTTTTTGGTAAGGTATTTTGGTTGCCCACATTATAGCAGGCATAGATAGTGGTAATAATAGTTGTGATTCGAGATCTACCCACAGTGGCGCAGCCCTTCCAGCATTAACTATAGCTAATTGAGTGATATGAGAAGCCACATAATAATTCCATAGGGCCGGAGCTCCTAGTCCTCCTTTATCTTTGGGCCTCGTTAAGGTTTCATACTTAATTCTGGGTTTACGTTGTTTCCATATAAATTTCTGTATCTGTTTCTGAAGGTTATGGATTGCAAATTTCTTGATAGGGATTGGGAGAACTCTGAACAGATATAAAAGACGTGGAAGAAGTGTCATCTTGACCGAAGTAATTCTTCCTGATAGTGATATAGGGAGATCGTTCCATTTTAGTAAATCTGAATGGAGTTTTCTATATAGAGTTGGATAGTTACCATCATACAGTTGGTCTGGGTCGCGAGTAAGGTTTATACCAAGGTATTTAATTGATTTTGGTTGCGGTTGAATTCCTAATTTCGTAGCTAGATTTGATGTTTCATTATATGGGGACCTGGTAAGCATGAGTTCTGATTTATCTAAATTAAGTTTAAAACCAGAGAATTTTGAAAAATGTTGGATTATATCTAGGGTGTTAGGTATAGAAGTATGAGGAGATATCAATGTCAAAAAGATATCGTCCGCAAAAAGACAGATCTTGTGTTCTTTGTTACCAATTTTAACTCCCAGTACTTCATGTGATTGCCGAATGGCATTAGCCAATGGCTCCATCATGAGTGCAAAAATACCAGGAGATAATGGGCATCCCTGTCTAGTTCCACGTTGAATTGGAAAGGAGGTTTTATTAGGTGAAGGCATTTTCATAGACATAGAGGGTATTGAATATAATGCGTTTATAGCATTTAAAAAATTTCCAGAAAATCCATATTTTTTCAAGACCTCTTTCATATATGGCCATTTCACCAGGTCAAAGGCCTTTTCCATATCTAAGGATAGCAAAGCTAGATTAACCTTTGACTTTTTGCAATAATATTGTATGTCAATTATTTTTCTAATATTGTCTGCTGCTTGGCGTAATGGAATTAAACCTACTTGATCTTTATTAATCAAGATGGGGAGAGCCGAATTTAGTCTATTGGCTAAGATGGAGGTTAAAATCTTGTAATCTATCCCTAAAAGGGAGATGGGACGATAGTTTTTAACTAGAAGTGGATCTCTATTTGGTTTTGGGATAACCATCAATGAAGAGGCTAAAAATTCTGGAGGAGGGATAGTACCTTTCATAATTGTGTTAAAAAATCTCAGCATATGGGGGGCTAATTTATGTTCGAACTTCTTATAATATGATGCCGTGAGGCCATCTGGACCTGGAGCTTTCGGTCTTTTAAGTTTTTTAATGGCATTATGAACTTCATCAAGTGAAATATTATGATTTAAGATGTTGGAAATTTCCGTAGGTAGAGAGGAGTTAATGAAATTTTCTAAAAAAATCTGTTTGTGTTTTCTGATTATTGGGGGTGGATGGGTCTGCATATAATTTTTTATAAAATTCCAAAAAAGTATTATGTATTATATCTGGATTTGAAGTTACCGAACCTTTAGAGTCTCTTATTCTTAATACTCTATTGAGGGTCTGCTGATTTCTTAGTCTTTTGGCCAACCATCTGTTTGGTTTATTTAACTGCTCATAGGAGATTGCTTTACACCATCTAAGGGTTTTTTCAGTTTCTTTGTTTAGTATGATGTTTAGTTGAAGTTGTAGGTCCTGTATTTGTTTTAATAGAAACCTGGTTGGTTTTGATTGATTTAAAAGAGATAAGGTTCTAATTTTGTGTTCTATATTAGCTTGAATAATGTTTTTATTTTTTTTATAGGCTGAAGATAGTTTGATGATTTCTCCCCTCACCACTGTCTTGTGTGCTAACCAACAAATACCCGGTGAGATCTCTGATGTATTATTTTCAGTAAAATAGTTGGTAATACATTTATCTATTTTATCATGGATCTCCGTGTTAAGTAACAAAGAGTCATTAAGTCTCCAGGATGATGGTTGGAATCTAGGGGTGAGTGAGGTTAAGGCCGTGAGAACAGGGTCATGATCAGACCAAGTGGTGAGCAAATGCCTGGAATAAGTTATTAAGGGAGCACTTGTGGCTGATAAAAGAATTAGGTCAATTCTTGAGTATGAATTGTGAGGTGCTGAAAAGTAGGTATATCCTTTTTTGTTGCCATTATATTCACGCCAAGTGTCAATTAAGGATAGTTGTCTGAATAAATCATCAAAAAAGATTTTATTTTTTTTTTGCTTCTGAAGGTCTTAATGGGGTGGTTCTATCTAAATTGTCATTGGGAGATATATTAAAATCACCTGTCCATATCAACGTATCATATTTTAGTGTAAGTAATATATCAGCTACCTTGGAAATTGTAGTTGATGTTTTCTCGGGTGGTGCATATATGTTGGTAATACATAGGGTTTTTCCTTGGAAATCACCTGTTAAAATTATGTAAGTTCCTTCTGTGTCAATTATTTGAGATGTTATTTCCATAGGGAAGCTGTCTGATAAAAAAATTGCCACCCCTCTTCTTTTTACTGAGAAATTAGACAAATAGAATCTTTAGTACATTTTGTGAAAAAATTTAGGTTGGGATTTTTGGGTAAAATGTGTTTCTTGTAAACATAGGATATCTGGGGTGTGTTTAAGGTATTCTCTGAAGGCTGTGTTGCATTTTAAGGGTGAGTTAAGGCCTCTAGAATTATGCGACATCACTATAATTGGTTTATTAACCATAGTCTATAGTAAAATATTTTAATGCAAAAGAAAAAGTCACCTGGGTAAAATTGGGTATTATCTGATATGGGGTATTGTATACACCCAATTTAAATAGGGGGACAAGAATATCAAAATATAACAGGCATAATGCCAACAAGGTGCCCAACTGGGCATAGCAGATATCTAGCACTTGGCCCATAATAACATAGAGCCATGAGCCAGTATCATATTGTGGGGAACAATAACTTCCAGGGCTAATCACCTGGTTTAAAATTTTAAAACTATACCTGGGTACACCTAAGCCAGATTTCAATGTTGAATACATTAAAAATCACCATATACAAAAATTAAACTATCCTATCATTAGAATCTTATTAAAATTCAAAAACTTGTTAAAAGAATTTTAACCAAATATGCTTTCTAGGTAAATCAGAAAAAGATAAGTATTGCCTTTAAATATACATTCTGTGGTTAGTCTCGTATTCTTGAGGCTCTTAGACTACTTTGAGATATTTAATATAAAATTATTATATATAATAATACATGAGTCTCAAGAAGATTTCTTCTCTTGATGTTTTTATAGTTGATACCCACATCATAAAGGGGTTCAAAGAGATTCAGATCTATTTTTCCAATTCTTCTGGTCAATATACAGTATTTTAAGAGAGGATTCTTTTCTTCTGGGAATTAAAGTTGTTTCAATCTCTTTTTTTTTTTTTTTTTTTTTTAATCCATTTGAAGAAAATCTCGGGTTCAAGTGTCCAGTAGAGACTCACATCATAAAGGAGTTCTCTATACATGTCAATTAGTAGATCAAGGTTAAAAATTAGATTATGTTGTTTTCTTTTTGTGCCTATATTAAACTATGGCATCTGAACACAGGTATCTAGTAGATACTCATATCATAAAGGAGACTCCTATAGTTTTTAACAAAATATCTAATTGACTATCCTTAAAACTAATGTAAAAATTAGTTACAATAAAAATGTAGAGTGGCTATAAATTATCAAGCTTCATGTCCTGTACTTTGTGTGGGGTAATCCAGAGCTCGCGGTTGGAAGCTTTTTTTTCCTATAATGTCCCAATTTCTTCGCAATCGAGGTGATCTTTGTCCTTTAGACTGTTGATTGTTTATGGTAGGAATTGTGAGTGGAATATCAATTTCCGTCAATGCTGCTGCAGCTTCTTCAGATGTTTTGCAATTATATTGTTTTCCATTAAATACAAACGATAGCATAAAAGGAAATCTCCAACGATAACGTATTGCAGCCTTCTGAAGTGCTAAGGTGTATGGACTGAGTGTACGTCTTTTAACAATAGTGGATGGAGCCAGATCTGCAAAAATTTGAACAGACCGTGGGACTTCAGGTAAATATTCTAGATCTCTTGCGGCTAGTAATATGCTATCTCTGGCATCCTCAGATGTAATTTTAGCAATTATATCCCTTGGGAGGTCTGGATTTTTTGGTCGTGTAAAAGCCCTATGTATGCGTACAATGCGTCTTAATGAGGCATCTATGTTGGGTGTTAATGCTGAAAAAACATTGGAAGCTATTGTCTCCAGATCTGTATAAGACTCAGCTAATCCTCTGATGCGAATATTTGATCGCCTGCATCTGTTTTCCAGATCCTCCATTTTTTCTTCTACAGTTACAATCCGAGTTTCATGGGTATCAATCTTGGACTTATCATTCAGAACTGTTGCTAGGAGATCATCACTCTGGTTTTCTATTACATGTACCCTTTCTCCCAAATCATCTATTTTAGTGTTCAATTCTGCCACTGCATCGCGCAGTTCAGCGCGGAAAATGCGCGTAATTTCACCCAGTAATTCTTGCGTTGACATACCTCCATATGTGCCTTGTTGTGGTCTAATTGTAGCAATAGAGCCATTCTAACTGAAGCAGATTCATTTTTTTGCCATTACCCTCTACCACTTATCAAGTCGTATATTGCCTGTATTAAAGAGACTCTGTAACAAAATATTCAGCCTCATTTCTTCTATATGTTCCTATACCTGTTCTAATGTGGTCTTGATCACTGCAGCCTTTTCTAGTTGCACTGTCTCTGTAATATATCTAATCTACTTTTGTCGAGCTTTGTCGACCTATGGAGGAATGGACTGCCTCTGTTGTAATGAATACAAGTTATGCACGGGGCTCCAGGCTCTGTGTGCTTTGTTTATTACACACAGACAGCACCTCTGCACTTACTTTCAGATTGTCTGTAGCGAGGATTTCAGATCACAGTGACTCGATTGGTAGGTTTATAATTGTACAAATCGGACAGTACAGATTCTCTTTAACCTCCCTGGCGGTCTATTAGAAACCGCCAGGGGGCAGCGCAGCACTATTTTTTACAATTTTTTTTTTAATTATGTAGCGATCGAGCGCGGAGCGGCGGCGATCAGAATGCACATGCAGCTAGCAAAGTGCTAGCTGCGTGTTGCAAGAAAAAAAAGTAAATCGGCCCAGCAGGGTCTGAGAAATCCTCCTGCACGGCATAGCCCGAGCTCAGCTTGGGCTTACCGCCAGGAGGGTTAAAGTGGACTAAAACTCTAACATAACATTCAATAAAAATGTGTTTTCCTACTTTTTAATAACAATTTAGTTACCTATTCAGTTACCATGTTTGCTTCTGCGCACAAGTAATATTGCCTTTTTACAAATAAGTTCCGAAAGTACAGTTTATCTGCTCTGAAAGCTGCCACTGCATCTTATTTGTAGGATTAAATATATAAATACAGCAGCCATCTAGTGATAATTTCTCATCAGTTTCTGCTTGTCAGCTCAGTACAGTTCCATTGCAGCACGTGGCCAGCTATAATTTATTGTAGCAACAGAAGAATGTAAAAAAAAAAAGCTAATGTTAACACCTCTTCACAAGCTGAATGAGCTTTCCACTGCAGAACAAAAAATGCTGTATTATTATAATGTAGGAACATTTTTTTTTTCAGTCGTAGTAGGTTTAAGACTGTAAATCAGTGGTCCTCAAACTAAGGCCCGTGAGCCGAATGTGGCCCCCGGAGGATTTTTTACCGCCCCACCCCCACCCCCCCCACACACACACAAAATGTATTACTTATAGATGTGGTCAGCTACATCTTTAAATATTGGTGGTCCGCATATAGAATAGTGCTGGCACCACCCATCCACATGGAAGCCAGAAAGCAGTCATTCGCTGGTTTCCAATCACATCAGGTAGGTGACACTGCTGTCCAATTGGACTGCAGGTCGGCACCTGGGTATCTGGCTGGCCCGCAAAGACTTCTGCAGCATTTTATGTATACTCCGGCCCCCCAGCAGTCTGAAGTATGTTGACCCGGCCCTCGACCGAAAACGTTTAGGGACCCCTGCTGTAAATAATCTTTTAGAGCAAAGAAGAAATGCTGAGATTCAGACCACTTTAAGCCTCTATTACAGGCACAGTTTTCCCAGTGGCTTGAATAGGCGTTCTAAGCCTTTATGCAAAAGAATGAAATTCTGGATATTTTGTTTATATGAAGTGCCTTCTAGCAAATAAATCTTAATCTATAACCCTTAAAGCCAGTTCACCACAGTTAAAACAGACTTTACATAAAGCACAATAAGTCCATAGCAGTCGAGAAATAAGATCCCTGACCTTAATATTAGGCCAGCACAAGGCCAGATTATTTTACACGTGACGCATCTGTGTGGTTGTTGCAGAAGACACCGATACGGGTTATTGTTTCTGCACATTAAATGAGCGCGTTCTTATCCCTTCACACCGACCACAGGATTACGTTCCCACCACCGCCTATATTCCTTGCCCCCGTTTTCATTTATCTTCTCCTGGGCAAAGATAAAAGCTGAAAAATTGAACTACTTAGCTTTGTGAGCTTAGGGAAGTCTGAGTGGCTGGAGGCAAGAAAGGATATTATTAAAAAGTCACAAACAGTTCAGAAAAACCTAGGTTTAAATAATGAGAGCTTCTGCGTTAATGCTGCCACGTTAACTTCCTCATTTAATGTACCAGCTGCTATTTTATACGTCGCTAAGAACTAAACAAAAATAAGCCATTAAAAAAGGGCCGCTTTCTTTATACCAGAGCTTTTCATTCTGACGGGGATGTTGCATTTAACGGTAAAAAAAAAACACACAGGCAAGATTAGATTAACAAAAGGATTAAAGAAAAGATGGCGTTGTCGTCTTTTGCAGGAAAAGGAACGGCTCTGCTTCACCAACTTAATGATGTAGGGTAAAATTAGACAGATACCTTCCAAGGAAGAAGGCACATAGTAATCACCTTTATAGCATTGCTTAACAGACTAGGAAGTGAAACAATAATTTCGCCAACTGTGAAATGGCTTTAAAAGAAAACAATCCTTCAGACAATTTACTTAATAACTTAAGCTCTAAGAAGTTACAGTAGTACTTTGCTAACGATGGTACAAATTCATTAAAAATATCCACTTATATATGTATGAAAAGAGCCCGAACGCTGATGGAGGCTCTTAATGCTTGCACGGAATTCATGTACTAGAGATTAATACTTTCGGCATGGAGGTTTTTAATTATCTGGTTTCAAATACACATACACACACAAAGGAGCCGCTTTGTTGGACTGAAACAGGCAGAAAAACAAATATTCAGTTAAGACTATTAACGGAATAGAACTTCTAATATTTCGTTTAAAATTCAGGTCTTTTGAACCGCTACCGTTTATTCTACTAGAAAGGAAATAGCGGAGGCTTTATTGGTTTTCCGCTTCATTATTTTGCCCGTGTTGCCTCTTTGTGTGGTAGTCCTTGCGCTGCGCTGGTTTTTAATTCACATATATTTGATATTAGTTGGTAGTTTTAATGACATGCAGCAAATAGGTTACACTTTACTGCAACAGGAAGAGAAAGCAGCCATATGATCATCATCGGGGTAAACACAGCAAAGATAGAAATCTTGATTCTGTTAAGGAATTCCACAAGAAACTTTCTTTTAATTTATGTTGAACTTAATTCTACAGTAGAGATTTTCTAAACCTGTAGCTATACTTTTGGCCTTATAGGAAACATCAGGGGATTTAAAGATCATGAGATCTACTTACCTGGGGCTTCCTCCAGCCCCTGGAAGGCTATGTGTCCCTCGCCACAGCTCTGCTCCAAGTCAGTCTCCCGGGGTCCGCGAGGTCGGCGGCTACTGCGCATGTGCGAACGAGCATGCAGCCGCGCCACTCGCACACCCCTCGACGGAAGAATTTTTCGCAGGCGCAGAAGTAGATACATACTTCCTCTTGTGATACAAACTTAAGTCTTATGTACTATTATATACTTATTTGAGGTGGTCATCACAATTTGCAGCTTTGTAAGGGCTTGGGGAAAAAACTAGCCTGCCGCTTCTCGACCAAATTCTGTCCTTTTTCCTTGGTTGCCCTCTTAGGCTATCCATTGGCCTTGTGCAGAGGACAACATTCATTCAAAACTTGAATACCATACTAGGGAGTGGGAGAGGAAAGAGGTGCCCAGATGAGGGAGAGAGAGGGTAGGTGAAACCACTTACTTCCCAATAAACAATATACTAGGACAATATGGTCACAATAATGCTTTATTGCAGCACTAGTTACTAAGCGTTGTGCTGGTCTAGTCCACTTCCACAGGTAGTACTCTAGGTGCAATCTAAATGTAATTACAGCAAAAATACACAAGTATAAGGTTTCTTATAATATAAGAAGAGAGTGGTTGTTGTATTAACAATGTTATCATGTGACAACGCAAGATCATTTTCAAGAAGTACTGTGAAACGGAAAAAAAAGTGTGCAAAGTTCAGCAGCCATTATAATGGGTGTTTAGAACAGAACCACCAACATGGGTATCAATCACAAAATTTTGTAACAAATTTATACCACAGAAAACAATCCGAATTTCCCTGAAAATAAGACCAAACCAAAAAATATAGATTATAATATAAGACTTATGTCGAAAACAGGCTCCAGTTTACAGCCATTTGCATATATAGTCCTACGTACCATACGTTGCTACATAAAGGAATAAGGTAATATGTTGAGCCCCAGGCAAGATGAGTGCAAACAGAAAGAGCTACTCTATGGAATACAAGAAAAGAATGGTGGAGGATTCCAGAGGCAAGAATGTTACAAAAAGCAAAGAGCGGGAGTGGTGGCCAGTGAGAGAGTAAAAAACTAAAAATTCCAATTCTTTTATGGACAGTGAGCACACTCTCGTTTCCTCTAGTGCCAAAAATTAGTCCTAAATAGGATTAGTACAAAGGATACCCAATTGTTATTACATCGTGCCATCTTTCACTTCAAAGACGTGATTATTGACAATTAATAAAACAGCCAAAAATGCCAAATTGCTCAGACACAAGTAAAATGTGTAGTGGGTGGCAGAGTGGCAAAGTGCTTAGTACTCTTGCCTTGAATATAAAAAGCATGTTTATTTCTCTGTACATTTTAGTTTCTTTCCATAACCTAGAATCATACTAGCGGATTAAAGTAATTCCAAGAATGTTGTGGAGACATTCGATCGTACACTAGAGATGGCCCGAACGGTTCGCCGATGAACTTGTTTGCGCGAACCTCGGCGGTGTGCGTTCGACGCAAACCGCAAATTTTTTCCCCCAAAAAGTTTGGGTTTGAATTTTTCCATAGACTTTAATGGCGCCGACTTTAACAGTTAATAGCAAAGTCTCCTTACATAATAGATACACCAAATGGGGGAGGGGGGGGGGTTCAGGTCCCCTTTAAGGAGACCCCAGATGCCCACCCCCCTCCCAGGAGAAATGAGTATAGGGGTACAAAGTACCCCTTACCCATTTCCACAAAGTGTTAAATGAAATAAAAAACACAACCATGAAAAAAGTCCTTTAATGTTCTTCATTAACCAGAAATACTTACCTGTACCTTAAAAAAAAAAAAAGAACCCCCCCAGAGAGTCGCCGCCCCCACCTCCTCCTGGAGCACCGGAGGTGGGGAAGAGCCTCTTGTCCATGGATTGGACAAGGGCTCGGGGGGGAAGGCTTGGCCACTCCTCTCCCCTGGAGCCCCCCCCATACCATGGACCACACAAGGCTGGTATAGCTCAGGGTGTGAAGCCCCACACGGCCGGGACTCCGCATTCTGGCTATCCCAGCCTGCATGGGGGACAAGGGGTTACAGGGAGCTCAGTAGGGGGGACCCCACATCATTTTTTTTTCAGATTTCAAACACTCGGCACATAAAAATATAAAAAAGGTATTTATTTTTTTAAAATATGGTTTCCTGCTATCTTTTTAACATATCCTGCAAATTTGGTGTTGCTAGGATGTAAGGGATCTTTACTATTAACTGCTAAAGTCGGCGGGTGATAATCAGAGTTATGGGGGTGCAAAAAATGCTGAATTTTGTCATTGGCTTGTATTGGGCTTCCTATTTCACTTTTAAAAACCTCAAATCTCTTCAAGAGACGATGGCTCAGCAGTGGCAAATTTTCTAGCATTGTAGAGACTCTTAGGGGGCTCAGGACTGGTGAGTTTGGGGGCCCTAGGCCAAAGAGGTCATAGCCTAGGGTCACAAAAGCTTGTTTTTTTGACAGTGGTGCCGGTGACATATGTAAATCGCAGCCATGGCCGTTAGCAAAGTCTGAAGCTCACAAAATTTTGCATGCACGTAGAAGGCATATTCTTGTACTTGCACTCCAATTTTGGGTTCCCTACATCTCTGCAAACCAGAGTTATGGGGGTGCAGAAGTGCCAAAATCTCCCATAGGCTTTCATTGGGGCCTAGGTTTTGAGGGTACAAAAGTGCAGGTTTCTGCTGAACGGTACGGCTGAGCGACCCCACATTTTCAGGCTTTGTATGGAGTTTAAGGCCTCTTACACAGTAAGACGTTGCATTTAATGCAACAATAAGGTCGCATAACATGCCCCTAACGCAACGCATTGAAAGACTACAACTTGGACGCTATTTAGCCCTGCGTTTGGTGTGCCGTTTGGTGTGCCGTTTTCGTTGCACAGTGATAGAATGAAAACTGTGCATGCGTAAAAAAATAAAATATTACTGAGCATGTACAGACGTGTATAACGCATAGCATGCAGCACTTTCATTTAACATGCAGCGTTACATACCAACGCAACGTCTGCACTGTGAACAGCCCATTGATTTTTCATTGTTGTAAGTTATTGTGCGTTACATGTTGTTGTAACGTGTGACTAACGTCGCACTGTGAAAGAGGCCTAAGGGGGCTCAGGGCTGATGAGTTTCAGGCCCTTACCTTACCGTTCGGAAGAAACCTGCGCTTTTGTGCCCTCGAAACTTAGGCCCCAATGAAAGCCTATGGGAGATTTTAGCACTTTTGCACCCCCATAACTCTGGTTTGCAGCGATGTAGTGAACCCAAAATTGGAGTGCAAGTACAACAATATGGCTTCTACCTGCATGCGTGAGCTTCAGACTTTGCTAACGGCCATGGCGGTGATTTACGGTCGTCACCGGCACCATTGCCAAATAAACCCTAGGCTATGACTTCTTTGGCCTAGGGGCCCCAAACTCACAGGTCCTGAGCCCCCTAAAAGTCCCTACAATGCTAGAAAATTTGTCGCTGCTGAG
This sequence comes from Hyperolius riggenbachi, assembly GCF_040937935.1. Classification (NCBI taxonomy): domain Eukaryota; kingdom Metazoa; phylum Chordata; class Amphibia; order Anura; family Hyperoliidae; genus Hyperolius; species Hyperolius riggenbachi. The sequence continues at coordinate 417,422,039 of NC_090649.1, read as the reverse complement.
CCATCGTCCTTTGAAAAAAAAAAAAACTGAGATTTTTGAAAGTGAAATAGGAAGCCCAATGAAAGCCAATGGCAAAATTCAGCACATTTGCCCCCCCATAACTCTGGTTTGCAGAGATGTAGGGAACCCAAAATTGGAGTGCAGGTACAACAATATGCCTTCTACCTGCATGCAAAATGTTGTGAGCTTCAGACTTTGCTAATGGCCATGGCGGCAATTTACATTCGTCCCCGGCACCATTGCCAAAAAAAAAACAAGCTTTTGTGACCCTAGGCTATGACCTCTTTGGCCTAGGGGCCCCAAACTCACCAGTCCTAAGCCCCCTAAGAGTCCCTACAATGCTAGAAAATTTGCCACTGCTGAGCCATCGTCTTTTGAAGAGATTTGAGGTTTTTAACAGTGAAATAGGAAGCCCAATACAAGCCAATGGCAAAAATTCTGCATTTTTCAGCACCCCCATAACTCTGTTTGATAATCACCCGCCGACTTTAGCAGTTAATAGCAAAGGCCCCTTACATCCTAGCAATACCAAATTTGCAGGATATGTTAAAAAGATAGCAGGAAACAATATTTTAAAAAATATATATATTTTTTTTTTGTATGTGCCGAGTGTGGGAAATTTAAAAAAAATGACGTGGTGTCCCCCCTACCGAGCTTTCTGTAACCCCTTGTCCCCCATGCAGGCTGGGATAGCCAGAATGCGGAGCCCCGGCTGCATGGGGCTTCACACCCTGAGCTATACCAGCTTATTTAATAAATGGAATCGAATGAATAAGCTCTGAACCGATTAATTAGATTCAATTTATTAAAAAGAACCGGATCATTCATGAACCTGTTAGTATAGCTTAGAATGCGTCCTGTGCGGACACATAGCTGCCGGCTCCCGCTGTCTCTCCCCACCTGCCTTCACATGTCACCCTCACCTAGGGTGGCACCCGGTGCACCCATGGGTGGCACCAGGTGCTAGCCTAGGTGAGGGTGACAGGTGAGGAGGCGGGTAGGACAGCGGGAGCCGGCACTATGTGTCTGCAGGATGCATTCTAAGCTATAATTAGTATAGCTTGTGGGAGATCTTCAATCAACTTAATTGAAGATCACAAGATGGACGATATTGGCCTGGGACATTTCCCAGGATATTGGTGTGGGAACTTTTTTTTTTAACCTCTTGACGACCAGCTAACGCCGATTGGCATAAACTGGTCGTCTGCGGGTTACCATGGAAATGGCCGCTCGAGCGAGCAGCTTTTCCATGTCAGTTCACGGAGGGTGTCTCCGTGAACAGCCGGAGAGCCGCCGATCGCGGCTCGCCGGCAAAATGTAAACAGGCGGGGAAGAAATCCCCGCTGTTTACATCATACGGCGCTGCTGCGCAGCAGCGCCGTAAGGCAGATCGGCGATCCCCGGCCTCTGATTGGCCGGGGATCGCCGCATTCTCATTCGCCGGCATCTGTTGTAGGCGGCGCAGGACGGATCTCCGTCCTGCGCTGCCCATAGGAGGAAGGGAAACGCCGGAGGGGGACGGAGGCGGAAAATGGCTGCGGAGGGGGGCATTGAGGAGCCCCCCCCCCGCCGAACGAACAGAGCCGGCAGCGATCAGACCCCCCCAGCAGGACATCCCCCTAGTGGGGAAAAAAGGGGGGTAGTCTGATCGCCCTGGCTCACTCCTGATTGGTGCTGCGGGCTGGAGAGCCCACGCAGCACCGATCAGTGCAGAAAGCCCTGGTCGGCAAGTGGTTAAGGTACAGGTATGTATTTCTGGTTAATTAAGAACATTAAAGGACTTTTTTCGTGGTTGTGTTTTTATTTCATTTAACCCTTTGTGGAAATGGGTAAAGGGTACTTTGTACCTCTATACTCATTTCTCCTGGGAGGGGGGTGGGCATCTGGGGTCCCCTTCTTAAAGGGGACTCCAAGATGCCACCATGAACCCCCACCAAGGAGTCGTTGCCCTCACCTCTTCCTGGGGCACCGGAGTGGGGGGCAGAGCCCCTTGTCCATGGATTGGACAAGGGCGCAGGGGAAGAGGGGAAGGCTTGGCCGCCCCTCTCCCCCGGAGCCCCCCCATTCCATGGACCATGCGGGCTGGTATAGCTCAGGGTGCGAAGCCCCACGCAGCCGGGGCTCCGCATTCTGGCTATCGCAGCCTGCATGGGGGACAAGGGGTTACAGAGAGCTTGGCAGGGGGAACCTCACGTCATTTTGGGGGGGGGGATTTCCCACACTCTGGACATAAAAAAAAAAATATTTTTTTTTTAAATATCGTTTCCCACTATCTTTTTAACATATCCTGCAAATTTGGTCTTGCTAGGATGTAAGGGGCTGTTGCTATTAACTGCTAAACTCAGTGGGAATGGTTTTCCATGATCTGTCATTTACCGGCATTTAAATGTATACGTTTTTTTCCTTTGAACTTTTAAAATCGATTTTCTCAAACAGTATAAGGTCTTTTTGAATTTCGTTTCCCTTTTGTTCCCATTGTTCTTTTTAACATTCCCATGCAAATTGCTATTAACCATTAAAGTCGGCGGCGGTTGGAACATTTCCAACACTCAGTACGAGATCTTTAAAATTGATTTTCGCAAAAAGTATAAAGGTATTTTTGAATTTTTTTTTCCCCTCTTGTGGTCACTGACCCCTCCAGGTGATAAACCCCTTGAAAAACTCTTTTCCATCACTTTTGTGGCCAGAAACAGTGTTTGTAGTTTTGGAAGTTCACCTGCCCATTGAAGTCTATTGCAGTTCGTAAAGTTCGTGCGAACCCAAACTTTTGCGTAAGTTCGCAAAACTAAAATCGAGGTTCACAAACCTAAAATCGGAGGTTCGAGCCATCAGTAATAAAGAATTGTAGCAGTTGAAAACGTCAGCACTATATATAAATGCATAATAAAAAAATACTAATACATATTCAAATTAAGCTGAAACACTAAAGAAAACATTCACGTACACAAGAAAATATGCAATGGCACTTGGGTGAAGTAAAAACGAATGATCCCTGCGAGATTAGGCTGTAATCTACTGAAATATGTACTTCTCCTTTTATAAAGCTATATAGCCAGAACCCAAAGACTGACCACTTCAAGTCCTGGCCAGCCAACATGCAAAGCTGCTGGGCTACTGCAGCCAATGGAGAAACAAAATTGCACTTAGCTGACGACACACGTTTCAGAGGCATCTGCATGCCCATTCCTCCCTCTGCGCGCTTTCCCACTTTACTGGAATCACTGTCGCCCTGACCACTTGCTAGGCTATGGGCTCGGTCCTCGCTTCACTCGGACATCTTTATATTCTAACTTTATAAATACAATAAATAATAATAATAATAACTCTATATCCACTTGGATAGTGGACACTGCACACCAGGATCCTCAACCACTCGCTTTCTTTCGGGCTGGAAACTTGGATTGCCAGGTTAGTGCTGTAATGAAAGCTGTTTTCTCCCTGCAGACATATGCTTTGCCTTAAAGAGAACCCAAGGTGGGTATTTAAAATGTCAAAAGATCACAGAGGCATATCCTGTGCTCTATAACATGCTTCTGTGTCTCTGTATTGTCACCTCAAAGTCAGTCCCCCCCCTTCCCGGGTCTGCTGTGCCCCTCTGTAAAAAGCGGTAGGCTAGCTGTGGGAGGTACTTCCTGGGTCACAGCTTAGCTTCCGATTGGAGGAAGCTCATGGAGGTGGACAGCGGCGGAGACAGAGGCGGGGGAGCCCAGCTAGAATGACAGGATGGAGGTAAATATACGGCTAGCGACAAGGAGATTGTCACTAGCCTATCGCTTTCTACGGGGGGCACAGCAGACCCCAGGGGGGAGGGGGGGGGACTTTGAGGTGGTAATACAGAGACACAGAGGCATGTCATAGCGCACATGATATGCCTGTGTTCTCTTAAGATTTTAAATACCCACCTTGGGTTCTCTTTAACCTCCTTAGCGGTATGCCCGACACTGTAGCCCCAGGAGTCCCCCATAATTGAATAATTGTTGCAAATGACTGTAAATCCTTTAGCTAGCACTAGGCTAGCTAGTAAAAGTGTCAGGCAACCGCCGCTACCCTGCGATCCCCCCGTTTACACATTACCTCCCTGGAGCCAGCGATCGGCGCAGCCTCCCTGCACAGCTTTGGTCTCTCTATGGAGAGGTTCGGGTTTGCGCATGACGTAATGATGTCGGCGACGTCATGTGCGATTCCTCCCCAAAGTGAAGACCGGAGCTGTCCGGGGAGGCTGCGCCGATCGTTGGATCCAGGCTGGGTAATGTATAAACGGTGGAGCGTTTAGCCTAGTGATAGCTAGGCTTACAGTCATTTGGAACAATTAGTTAACCATCGGGCAAAAAGTAACAAAACCTCCTGAGCGGCGTAACGCTCAGGACGTTAACAACAGTTATCAAAAAGTGAAAACTATACTAACCCTTGCTCCCAGCTTAACATTGATCACGTGCTCTCGTGCCGTAGAATCTTCTATCTTCAGCCTTAGCGTACTGAATTCACTATCAACAAATATTAACCTGCAATAAAGAAACGAAAGTTGAAAATTGTCCACAAACTTTGAAGGTAATCAACAGAGAAATTGCTGCACCAGTTCATAGATCCTAAGCTTATTCAGCTGCCTATTCTTACCCACTCTTTCCAATCTAAAGCTACACCTCCTTAGTAGAGGATGGCCATTGGAAGCCATCAGTCAGCAGGGAGCCATGGCTTCTGCTTACACAACAATCACTCTCCTTCCAGCACAACTACTGTATGTGACTAAAGAGGAAATGTCTAAAACTGCCAGAATGAGTTGGCGACTGAAAGTCACTTTGTACCTACGAATTTGTGAAGCTAAACTTTCAGTTTTACTTTGCAAAAAATGACCACTTTTTACAAATCTGTTTTTTATGCACCAGGGAAGAATTGTCAGCGCATCCTAAAACCAGGCTACATCTGAAATCACTACCAACAGTAGTCTAAAAAAAACTTGCAAACAATTTTATGGCCAGCTGCTCCCAAGTTCATACTATGCTTGTTTGGTAATTAGAGGTTAGGGTCCCTTCCAGAAGGATGACCTCATCGTGGTGGAAGAGTCCAGTACGGAACACTCTGCATTGGAAACTAACATCCTCCATAAATGTTAACCTCTTGAGGACCACAGGTTTACACCCTACTAGTGACCAGTTGTTTTTTATTATTATTAATTTAAATAGGGTTGTTTTTTTTAATAAAAAGTTTTTTTCTTTCATTTATTCTGTCCCTCCCTACCTCCACCTGAGATCATTATTATCCAATCACCTCTCATAGGTAGCAGAATCCCTCTCATCAGCCTATGAGAGGGATTAATTTATGAGTCACTCCTGGAGACAGGTCAGTGACAGAGCTGTCCCCTGTACAGCTCTTCACTAGATCACAGCGCTATAAACTGAAAATAACCGTTTTTTGTTAACAGCCTGCCAGCCACGATCGCAGCTGGCAGGCTGATCACGTGTCTTGGCGGGGAACGAACCCGCATGCGCGCTAGTTCCCTGCTAATCTCCAACCACCGTTCTTGACGCCAATCTGTGTTACGCGGTCCTGGGGAAACCACTCTGCGACCGCCTAGCGGCGTTAGGCAGTCGCAGAGTGGTTAGTTTGTTGCATCTGTTTTGAATGCAAGATGTGTATCCTGCTTAAAATTATGCTCTGCACACCTATGCTGTTAGTTATTCCGATGCAGCCTGTCTTGGGAAGCGCTGCCACCTCTCCCTGCTGTTTGTGTCTAAAATACCGATGCAGGGTTTTCCCTCCAAGATTTTTTTTTCCGCAAATGTTTTATGAATAGAGCCCAAAATAGAGTAGCGCAGCAGAGCTATAGTTACATGCTCCAGCATTGCGTCGTGTCTCTTGTGTTCTTCACGGCAGCTGCACACTCTATACTTCCAAACCTCCAGCTCCCGATCACGTGACTACATTCAGAGCCAGAGATATGCAGCATAGAGCATGTGTCTGTCAGAAGATTAGAGAAGACCCCAAGTGGCACTGGAGCAGGTAAATATTAAGAGTGGATTCCCAGTCCCTCCCACGGTCACTATAGTTACGTCACTTAATCTGAGACAGTTCAATAAACGTTAAATTCTAATAACCAATTTGGCCCATTTGTTTTATATTTTGGCCCCTTATGTGATTGAGTTTGGCACGCCTGATCTAGAGCCTACTGAGCTGCAGTGTAGTTCTTGTGTGGCACCTGATCACACTGCAACTCTAAGGGCCCTTTTCCACTAGCGGCGTTTGCGATGCTGAATTGCAAAATCGCAAACCGCTAGAGTTTTTTTAAATCGCTACGGTTTGCATATTAACATGGGAATCGCGGTAGGCAATTTCCACTACCGCAATTCGTTTTTTTATCAAATGCGATCGCGCCGCAGAGCGATCTTTTCCACTATTTCGCTATGCAGTACAGTGCATAGCAAAATCGTGAACGCAATTGCCGGAAGTTTCCTGCACTTTGCGATTCAGCAATCGCTAGCATTTAGCGTGAACTCTAGCGATTGCTAGTGGAAAAGGGTCCTAATGGCTGCTGTGACAAGATGATTTTAGGATACAGAGTCAGATGGTGATATTTATTACTGGTAATGAACAGAACAAAATTAAAGTACAGTATATTCTGGCGTATAAGACTACTTTTTAACCCTTGAAAATCATCTGAAAAGTTAGGGGTCGTCTTGTACGCCGGGTGTCATTGATGCCGGGTGATACGCCCTAGACTGTTACAGCCTCCCAGATCTTGCTGCTGAGGACTGCAGTGAAGTGGCGCAGGCGCACATGTGTGAGATCTGATAAGAGAACGAGGTAAATAGGATACAAGGCCGGGCCAGAAGGGTGAAAGAGGCGTGTTTTATGGGCACAGCGCAATCTATTCTTCCATACCGCTCTAATAAACCGGTAGACATGGAGAGCTGACCAATCAACTTAGGGAGAGTTGTCCAATCCAACAAGTCAACTATATACTGTTATATATTGGGTACCACATACAGTACAGCATCAGTATCTGTTCATACATAGCAACAGTATAGAGATTATATCCCAAACTCTAGATTTTAACTGGATAAGTTGGGGGGCCGTCTTATATGCCCAGTCGTCTTATACGCCGGAGTATACGGTAATAATGCAAGAGGTATTTTTCATGATAGAGGTCCTTTATAAAGACTGAATCTTGCTTGGGTTTCTCTTTGCAGTACAACTATACCTGTTCACATTTCCAAGACTCAAAGGTCGGAAAAAAAGAAGAACCAAAAAAAAAACCTTCCAGCTATGCTGAAAAGGGAACCTGACATATGTCAACAGTACAGTCAATTAATAGGTATTTAAGGCTACTGGTATCTAAATATTTTGCATTGACGCAGCTGTTCTAAATGCCCTGCGTCAAGAGATTTCTCTGCTGTTTGCCCAAGTCTGAACAATGTAATTAAGTTTCACATGAGGTAATTTAAATAGGATTAAACTTTGACAGACATAATTGCATTTTAAATGTGAATGCCTTGATTGTAGCTCTTGAAAATGTTGGTTGCCCAAGTTATGAAAATCCAAGTATTGATGTGGTATAACCACACTTTGAATGTACTCCTTAAGGCATCAATAAGGTAAAGAAAATCCAGACAGCTGGCATTCAATTCGGCTTGCAAACATACACTTGGAGAGTCGTTAAGGAGGACCTCCAGCCTAAACAAACATACTGTCATTAAGTTACATTAGTTATGTTAATTAAAATAGATAGGTAATATAATCTCTTACCCACACTGTTTTAAAAGAACAGGCAAATGTTTGTGATTTCATGGGGGCAGCCATCTTTTTGGTTGAAAGGAGGTGACAGGGAGCATGAGACACAGTTCCAACTGTCCTGTGTCCAGAGCACCTCTCCCAGTTGCTAGTCAACGTCTTAAACAACAAAGGAAATCCCATCATGCTCTGCACAGCATCGGGGAAAAAAAGGCCGGGCTTTTTTTCTTTCATGGGTGGAGCTTAGCTAAAAATGCAGCTACAAATGATGCTTTGGTAAGAAAAACAAAGTTCTGATGCTGTGAAACTGGTAAAGAAACACCAAGCCTTAGTTCTGCTGAGTAGACTTTTAGTCCGGAGGTTCACTTTACGTGCAAACTGTGCTCAACAACTAAAAGCAATTTATTTGGAGCCAGACAGGAGTCTGGTCAGGTGAAGATGCTCAGGAGTCCTGCGACAGCTGCAGATTTACGCATTCGCCTCAGTCCACCAGGACTTGCCTGATCCAGTCCCATATGGCCAATCAGGCGTGGGAGCTGCAACACCCCCATCTAATCACTGCCGCCTATAGCTATTTTGACTGGAGCCGATGGTCCCAGAGGCGGGACCAAGGCTCCGTCATTGAGCTCATCACTAGGCAAATGCTAGAATCCACAGATCATCATAGGACTCCTGCGCATCTTCAGCCTATCGTTAAGTATCTATCCTTCTCTCATAGACATATGCACAGAGGACACAGATATGGGTGGATGCAAAGGAGTAAGGGGACATACGAGACACAGGGGGTAGGAGGACATTGGGGACAGATGACACAGGGGAACAGAAGAGATGGGGGAGGAAAACACATGGACACAGAATCCACCTTCGGACCATAAGACGCTAGCCCCCACACACACACACACTTGGGGGGGGGTGTCTTAAAGGACTTACGGGGCCAAATTAGTCCAAAAAGTTAATTACCTGTATAGTCTTGTACGGCACGGAGGACGCCGTCCGCGCCGATCCGCCGGGGCCCCCCACTCATTAGCCCCCCGGGCCGGCTCCCGACCCCACGGCCTGGGTCAGGCTCCCCTGCCTCTCCCAAAATGGCTGCTTCCTCTGGCCGCGGCTGCGCAGTCCGCATAGCCGGCTGCGCAGCTCTAGGGCCAACCCCCCCGATCCACGCTACGTGCAGTAAAAGATTATACAGGTAATTAACTTTTTTGACGAATTTGGCCTCGTAAGTCCTTTAAGGTCCAAAAAATTCCAAACATACCTAAATGTTTTGTATTTAAAATTGATTTCTTAAAATATTGTACAAAATATACAAATAAAAAATGTTTCGTATAAACATTTTTTTAAAAAAAAAAGGGGGGGGGGGGGGTTGGGGATGATGGGGTTTAAAAAAAAACAAGCGGAGGGAGAGGAAAAAAAGAAAGCCAATAGGGAAATTACACATACTTGTCCCAACCCAAACTCTCAATGTCCTTCACAAGGCAAGAATAATACTGCGGAGCTGGAGATGCTTCTATTGAATCTGCATTTTTCAGCGCAACATCCTGAAAAAAAATAAGATTTTTAACTTGGAGAGAGAAAAAGTCTAAACCATGAATCAGGTAATATAATTAATAAACAACCTATACAGCCAGCAAACTTTATACATAGTGATGTGAAAGGTATTTGCTCAACCCCTTTCTCCTGTTAGGTCTTTGTTCACATCTAAAATCAAAATCGCTGACGCCAGCGTTTTTCAATTTTTTACAGTTCTGGGGGCGTAAAGTCCTGGGGGCTGTGTTTTGCAGGAGGCTGATGCGCGCGCGCGCATCTCCGCTTGGATGACGGATGTCCGCTCTGCCATCAGTCTCCCAGCGACGATCGCCGCTAGGAAACTGTTAGACGGTTTTGCTGTCTATTTACACGGTACAGCGCTGCGATCTACGGCAGATCTGTACTGTGGACAGCCATGTGACACGGCTGTCCCCCTGGGGGGTGACTAAAGCGCCCGCTAAGCCTATGATTATGACAGCCGATCGCACCGATTGGCTGCCGGAGGGAGGGATATTTAAATAATAGTAAAAAAAAAATCAATGTATTTAAAAAATAATCAAATAAATATTTACAAAAAAAATAAACAAACATCCTTGGAGCGATCATTACCTAGAGAACTCTGTTGGTGGGCAGAAAAGGGGGGGTGGGGTGGATCACTTGTGTGCTGAGTTGTGCAGCCCTGCAGCAAGGTCTTAAAGCTGCAGTGGCCCAATTTATAAAAAATTGGCCTGGTCTTTAGGGGGTTTAAGCCCATGGTCCTTAACCACTTGCCGACCGCGCAATGCCCAAGCTTGCCGGGGATCGGTGGCTGTGATGCGCGCGCATCCGCAGGCAACAGGCTCCACCCACCCGCAACGTCAACATGCCGTTCGATCGGCCGGCGGGTGGTTAACCCCTGGATCGCCGCGATGCAAGCGTATAATACGCTTTGTAATGTATACAAAGCGTATTATACAGGCTGCCTCCTGCCCTGGTGGTCCCACTGGATCAAGGGACCACCAGGGCAGGCCGCAGCCCTCCCTGTCTGCACCCAAGCACACTGATCTGCCCCCTGATCGCCCACAGCACCCCTCAGAGCCCCCCTGCCCACCCCCTAGACCCCCCAGCTACTATGCCCACCCTTTTCCGTGGAAGCCACTACAAGTTCGAACGTAACATTTTTTGGGGCCTTCTCCTTAACATGGGTCTAGTCAAAAATAATGTATTGCGGTCTTATTGGTCTACGCACCCAATACATCACATGCCCATGTTCTCTGCTGCCATGTCCAGGTCACGGTTTGAGAACATCCTGTGCTTCCTGCACTTCAGTGCCAATACAACCTGTCATCTAAGAGGCCACCTTGCTTATGACTGGTTCCACAAAATTCGCCCCCTCATAGACCACCTGTCATCATAATTTGCAGATGCTTATACCCCTGAACAGTAATTTTGAGCATTTGGTTTCTAGACTACTCCTCACGTTTTGGGCCCCTAAAATGCCAGGGCCGCATAGGAACCCTACAAGTGACCCCATTTTAGAAAGAAGACTCCCCCAGGTATTCCGTTAGGTGTATGATGAGTTCATAAAAGATTTTATTTTTTGTCACAAGTTAGCGGAAATTGATTTTTTTTTTTCACAAAGTGTCATTTTCCACTAACTTGTGACAAAAAATAAAATCTTCTATAAACTCACCATACACCTAACGGAATACCTTGGGGTGTCTTCTTTCTAAAATGGGGCCACTTGTGGGGTTCCTATACTGCCCTGGCATTTTAGGGGCCCTAAACCGTGAGTAGTAGTCTAGAAACCAAATGCCTCAAAATGACCTGTGAATAGGACGTTGGGCCCCTTAGCGCACCTAGGCTGCAAAAAAGTGTCACATATGTGGTATTGCCGTACTCCGGAGAAGTAGTATAATGTGTTTTGGGGTGTATTTTTACACATACCCATACAGGGTGAGAGAAATATCTCTGTAAATGACAATTCATTTTATTTTTTACACACTATTGTCCATTTACAGATATATTTCTCCCACCCAGCATGGGTATGTGTAAAAATACACTCCAAAACACATTGTACTACTTCTCCTGAGTATGGCGCTACCACATGTGTGACACTTTTTTGCAGCCTAGGTGCGCTAAGGGGCCCAACGTCCAATGAGTACCTTTAGGATTTCACAGGTTATTTTGAGGCATTTGGTTTCTAGACTACTCCTCCCGGTTTAGGGCCCCTAAAATGCCAGGGCAGTATAGGAACCCCACAAGTGACCCTATTTTTAGAAAGAAGACACCCCAAGGTATTCCGTTAGTAGTATGGTGAGTTCATAGAAGATTTTATTTTTTGGCACAAGTTAGCGAAAATTGATTTTTTTTTTTTTCACAAAGTGTCATTTTCCACTAACTTGTGACAAAAAAAGAACTCACCATACTACTAACGGAATACCTTGGGGTGTCTTCTTTCCAAAATGGAGTCACTTGTGGGGTTCCTACAATGCCTGGCATTTTAGGGGCCCTAAACCGTGAGGAGTAGTCTAGAAAGCAAATGCCTCAAAATGACCCGTGAATAGGACGTTGGGCCCCTTAGCGCCGTACTCAGGAGAAGTAGTATAATGTGTTTTGCCGTGTATTTTTACACATACCCATGCTGGGTGGGAGAAATATCTCTGTAAATGGACAATTGTGTGTAAACAAATAAAAAAAATTGTCATTTACAAAGATATTTCTCCCACCCAGCATGGGTATGTGTAAAAATACAGCCCAAAACACATTATACTACTTCTCCTGAGTACGGCGATACCACGTGTGACACTTTTTTGCAGCCTAGGTGTGCTAAGAGGCCCAACGTCCTATTCACGGGTCATTTTGAGGCATTTGGTTTCTAGACTACTACTCACGGTTTAGGGCCCCTAAAATGCCAGGGCAGTATAGGAACCCCACAAGTGATCCCATTTTAGAAAGAAGACACCCCAAGGTATTCCGTTAGGTGTATGGTGAGTTCATAGAAGATTTTATTTTTTGTCACAAGTTAGTGGAAAATTACACTTTATGAAAAAACAATAAAAATCAATTTCCGCTAACTGTTGACAAAAAATAAAATATTCTATGAACTCGTCATACACCTAACGGAATACCTTGGGGTGTCTTTTTTTCTAAAATGAGGTCACTTGTGGGGTTCCTATACTGCCCTGGCATTTTAGGGGCCCAAAACCGTATCAGGGGTATAAGCATCTGCAAATTTTGATGGCAGGTGGTCTAGGAGGGGGCAAATTTTGTGGATCCGGTCATAAGCAGAGTGGCCTCTTAGATGACAGGTTGTATTGGGCCTGATCTGATGGATAGGAGTGCTAGGGGGGGGTGACAGGAGGTGATTGATGGATGTCTCAGGGGGTAATTAGAGGGGAAAAAAGATGCAATCAATGCACTGGGGAGGTGATCGGAAGGGGGTCTGAGGGGGATCTGAGGGTTTGGCCGAGTGATCAGGAGCCCACACGGGGCAAATTAGGGCCTGATCTGATGGGTAGGTGTGCTAGGGGGTGACAGGTGGTGACAGGAAGTGATTGATGGGTGTCTCAAGGTGTGATTAGAGGGGGGAATAGATGCAAGCAATGCACTGGCGAGGTGATCAGGGTGGGGTCTGAGGGCGTTCTGAGGGTGTGGGCGAGTGATTGGGTGCCCTAGGGGCAGATAGTGGTCTGATCTGATTGGTAGCAGTGACAGGTGGTGATTGATGGTTGATCAGTGGGTGATTAAATGGCAGAACAGATGTAAACAATGCACTTTGGAGGTTATCTGAGGGTGGGTCTGCGGGCGATCTGATGGTGTGGGTGAGTGATCAGATGCCCGTAAGAGGCAGGTTAGGGTCTGATCTGATGGGTGGCAGTGACAGGGGGTGATTGACGGGTGATTACAGGGGAGGATAGATGTATACAGTACACGGGGGTCTGGGGGGGTCTAAGGGTGTTCTGAGGGTGTGGGCAGGTGATTGGGTGCCCTAGGGGCAGATAGGGGTCTGATCTGATGGGTAGCAGTGACAGGTGGTGACAGGGGGTGATTGATGGGTGGTCAGTGGGTGATTAGATGGCAGAACAGATGCAAACAATGCACTTTGGAGGTGATGTGAGGGTGGGTCTGCGGGCGATCTTAGGGTGCGGGCGGGTGATCAGATACCCGTAAGAGGTAGGTTAGAGTCTGATCTGATGGGTGGCAGTGACAGGGGGTGATTGACGGGTGATTACAGGGGAGGATAGATGTATACAATACACGGGGTGGGGTCTGGGGAGGATCTGAGGGTGTGTGTGGAGGGGTGATCAGGAGCCCCCAAGGGGCAGTGTTAGTGACAGGGGGTGATTGATGGGTGATTGACAGGTGATTAGTGGAGAGAATTGATGTAAACAGTACACGGGGGGGGGGGGGGATCTGGGGGGGGATCTGGGGAGGATCTGAGGGTGGGGGGGTGATCAGGAGACCCCAGAGGGCAGATTAGGACCTAATAAAAAAAATAGCGCTAACAGATAGTGACAGGCAGTGATTGATGGGTGATTGGGTGCAAACAGGGGTCTGGGGGTGGGCAAGGGGAGGTATGAGGTGTGCTTTGGGCGATTAGAAGGCTGGCAGATCAGTGTGTTTGGGTGCGACTTAGGGTGGCTGCAGCCTGCTCTGGTGGTCCCTCGAACACTGGGACCACCAGGGCAGGAGGCAGCCTGTATAATACACTTTGTATACATTACAAAGTGTATTATACACTTTGTATGCAAAAATCGAGTGTTAACATCCCGCCGGCGCTTACTACCGGCCGGCGGGATGACGTCGCGGGTGGGCGAGCCTGTTGCCAGGGGCAGCGCGCGTCACCAGTGACGCGATCGCTGCCTTTATGAGCCGAAAGGAGCCGCCGCCATTCGGCGTATTTTTCTTTACTCAGAATGTCCTCTCAGCTCTAAAAGATAAGGAACAGCATAATAAATGAAAAACAGCTGGTAGAACGTCCGCAGATATCCTGCAGTGTTTACTTCCGCGATTCCTGGGAGCATAGAAAGGGTTAACCTCCTGTGTTTAAATATTAGCCCAGAAGAAGTCGGCACAGCGCGGCACCATTGACAAAACTGATATCCCTGCATTTACACTTGCTGAATACTTGCAGATAAGGGAATACTTGCAGATAAGGGAGAATTAGACAGGCTGATCTCTGTAAATATAAACAGGATGAATTTATTGGTGTCTTACTTGTCTCCTGAGCATGAGTTTAGGTCCACTTTAACCTCAATTGTATATACAAGCCCTCGTCCAGGATAAAATAGCTGAAAACGGCACAGATGAGTCAAGCTTGACCAGCAGTTATACATAAGGCAGGGTTCCGTTTTCCGCATGCACTTTGTTCATTAAAATTTCCGTTTGCATGCAAATTTGTGCGAATAGGCGAAATTTGTGCGAATGTGCGGAAGAGGCGGGACTTTAAGCGGCGATCCGGAAGTGCTTCTTCCGTCCACTTCATAACACCTCGCCACTTTCCCAACAATGTTGCACATCCACCTTTGAGAAAGCTTGGCGCAAGCCACGCGAAACGGTCGTTAGGCCGTGCACCCTCTGGCACCCACCGCTGCTGTCTCCACCCGCACCCAGACGCCACCAAAGATGCCATCGGTATGACTTTTCAATTGTCACGTGCCTTTACTTGCATCTCTGTGTTATGCATTGCACAATAAATACTATAGTGCCAGACTTTTTTCTACGCCTCACAGTTTATGAAGAATACTTTCTCCATCAGTCTTGAGCACATAGTTGTCTGGGTTCATCATATTTTTGCTCATTATCAGCGCTTACCCCGAGTGCCCGCCAGCTCTCCCATACACATTGTATATACAAGCCCTCGTCCAGGATAAAATAGCTGAAAACGGCACAGATGAGTCAAGCTTGACCAGCAGTTATACATAAGGCAGGGTTCCGTTTTCCGCATGCACTTTGTTCATTAAAATTTCCGTTTGCATGCAAATTTGTGCATGCTGTGGAAACCTGCAAGTGAAAATCTGCACACGAATGCAAATTTTAATGCAAAAGAACGGACGTTTTCTGGCAAAGAGCTGAAGAGTGGAGAAAGTGTGGCCTGGCAGAAAGGGAAAATTACATTTATTTTTTTATAAGCTTTTGTGTTTGAAACTTATACTCAAAATGTATAACTAGACTCCTGCTTGGCACATTTTGGCAAGTTACAGACAAAAATTTCATGAAAGTGAATTGAACCACTTTTTTCATAGAAATCCATGAAAAGGTTGAACAAGACGTGGCACCACAATGATACAGTTGAAATTTTAAAATCGACCAGGTCTGAAAGTATCAGCTATAAAAAGGTTACATGTCTTTGTGATCTAATGGATTTTCACAAAAGGATTAGGAAAAAAATGAACAAAAAACAAAAACCTGATTAGGAAGTTTGGATGTTTTTTTAAGATAGTAGCAAAAAAGTTTAGATCTGCCCTTTTATCTTGGGCACAAGCCAAATACAAATACCAAACTCACAGAAATATCATCAAATACAAGACCAATTTTCTTGCGAGTCATCCAATGTTGTATATGTTACGGCCAGAACCCGAAGTGTGTGTGCTTAATTTCATTAAATATAGCCGCGGCAATGTAATAGATGAAGCCGCCGGCTTTCGCACTGCCTCCTCTCCTCCCCCACCCCCCCCCCCCCGCCTCTCCCCTGCCTCCTATATGATACGGAGCAGCCGGCGGGGACATGCGTGTCCCCGAGAGTCGTTCGTCGCCGTTCCTGCAGAGCGGGTGCTCTGCTTCCCCTGCCGCGACGAACGACTCTCGGGGACACGCTTCATCTATTACATTGCCGCCGGCTATATTTAATGAAATTAAGCAAGTTGTTATACATTTGGTCCGCAGCGAGACGGCCATAAAATACATTGTAGCTTAGTGTAGTAATTACATTTCTGACATTGGCCGCTCCGCTGCGGCCACTTCGCACATTGGCCGGCCAGAACCCGAAGTGGCTGGCCAGAACGCGAAGTGGCCACACTACGGGTTCTGGCCGTAACATATACATGATATGCTACATGAAATGCCCCTCAAGAGGAATCTATATAGGAGAAACAGGACAAAAACTGGGCACAAGAATGAACCATCACCGCTTTAAAATCAAAGAGGGTAAAATGGACACACCAGTGGGCCAACACTTCTGTGAGCCAGGACACAGCATGCAAGATCTAAAAGTACTTATTCTTAAGGGTAACTTCAAAAATGAACAATCAAGAAAAATTTCTGAAAACAAATTTATGAAAATGTTTAAGACATTAACAGAAGGTTTAAATTGTGGAACAGGATTCATTACACCTTATTCAACATAATTGACTTGGCTCCATGATCTTCAGAAACCTGCTGGATTTCATGTATGGTTGCACTAACTCACTGGCTCCAGCCTGCTGATCACTTAAAGAGACTCCGTAACAAAAATTGCATCCTGTTTTTTATCATCCTACAAGTTCCAAAAGCTATTCTAATGTGTTCTGGCTTACTGCAGCACTTTCTGCTATCACAGTCTCTGTAATAAATCAACGTATCTCTCTCTTGTCAGACTTGTCAGCCTGTGTCTGGAAGGCTGCCAAGTTCTTCAGTGTTGTGGTTCTGCTATGAACTCCCCCTTCCAGGCCCCTCTATGCACACTGCCTGTGTGTTATTTAGATTAGAGCAGCTTCTCTCTTCTCTCTTATCTTTTACAAGCTGGATAAATCGTCCTCTGAGCTGGCTGGGCTTTCACATAGTGAGGAATTACAGACAAGGGCAAAGCTGTTTGCAGGAAGAAAAGAGCAGCCTGAAACTTCAGTGCATGAGAGATGCAGGGGGAAAGAAACACACAAATGATCTCTTGAGATTCAAAAGGAAGGCTGTATACAGCCTGCTTGTGTATGGATGTATTTTCTATGTGTGGACATACTGTACATCAACCTACTTCCTGTTTTGGTGGCCATTTTGTTTGTTTATAAACAAACTTTTTAAAACTGATTTAACCACTTTTAATGCGGCGGGAAGCGGCGAAATTGTGACAGAGGGTAATAGGAGATGTCCCCTAACGCACTGGTATGTTTACTTTTGTGTGATTTTAACAATACAGATTCTCTTTAACATCTAACAGATAATCAGTAACCAGCACAACTGTCATATTCAGAGGTACACACCTAGCCGCTCACTCCGCTCTTCCAATGAACGTCGCCTAACCGCCCCCCGCATCACCCAGTCCCATGCAAGCCTCCAGGACTTCTCAAGAGCTGCTCCAACACTATGGAACTCCCTACCTTCACCCATTAGGGCAGCCCCCTCCTTCAACATCTTCAAGAAAGCCCTCAAAACTCACCTTTTCACTCTGGCCTACTACCCCTCACAAGTGCTCTAAACCTACAGCTGAACTCTGGTCCCCTACCATTCGTGTCCTTACCTCACCCTCTAGATTGTAAGCCTTTGGGCAGGGCCCTCCTCCTTTTGTGTCCAACCTGATCTTGCACCTCCATTACTGTGAACCCATGCTATGCATCTGAGTGAACCTCACTTGCCTAATCTCCATGCTCCATCCAGTGACTGACTAAGCATTACCTTGTACTCATACTATGGTGTGTGATCTGGTTTTCTTGTATTCCTGTATTGTCATATTGCTGTATGTCACCCCTAAATATTGTCTGTAACCTAAATTAATGTTCAGCGCTACGTAATATGTTGGCGCTTTATAAATACAATAAATAAATAAAATAAATAAATAAATATTCGTGTTTACGATTTGCCTGCATCAGTGTTTTACTTCAGCTAATATCTGGAAATACACCAAAAGAAGAAGGGGACTAGACCCCAGAAAGCTTGTATAAAATTTAACTTTACCAGTTAGCCATTAAAAGTTATTTTTCCAAAAATGTTTTTTTATACCTATAATATATGCTTTTTTTTTTAACCAATCATACTTCTTTGTCCTGGTTATGACTGCTTCTATCAGTTTGTGTAATTGTCAGTATGCCCTTCGGTTCTCTGCTGATTAAATACGAACATTCTGAAAACTGACTTCACTAAAACGATCTTCAAATGTGTATGTGGCAAACTTCGTAGAAAGGGAACCTGAGTAATCATGCAGTACAGCTTTTTTATTTTTTGTAAATATTAATTTAAAATGATGCATCTATTTAGCATTGACACATTCTCCAGTACTTCACAGGATACATTAAAGTGGACCTGAACTCTTGCACAGGATTGAAGAAATGCAGAGAAAAATGCACCCTGTATGTATTTAGATAGTTTAGCCTGTTTAATTGCGCCTCATTTGTGTCTAATCACCAGTTGTAATCAGATCTTTCCCCTGTGTCACAAGATTGCCTATGGCAGAGATGGCAGATAAGGCCACTTAAAATGCACAGGCTGTTAACAATATGTCTGCTTCCATGAATCAGGAAGTAGAAACAGCGCAGATTTATTTTAGGATAACTAGCTAACTCCCTCAGAGAAGCACACAATCTAATCCCTATCATAGTACTAAGCATCATACACTCAGACAATTTTTAGCCTACACAGTCTGTGGGGATGAACTCTGCCGAGAATATAGCGTGTGTACAGCTCAAACACACGGACACACACGGACACACACACACACACACGGACACACACACACACACGGACACACACACACACTTTAGTGATCCAGCTTGTTAGATCGCTAAATGACGATCAACAATTATATTGTCCTTCACCTTACTCCACTGCTAAAGTCCCTACTTTAGTCTATGTATAAGATTGGAAGAAGCTTTTTAACTTAGCAGTATGTCTTTCAGATGCAAGCGGGAACTGAAGTGTCTGACAGAAATTCACATGAACAAGGGAAATACATACACGCTTCATGCAGAAAGTATAATAGATAAAGGTTCAAACCTGTGACCCTATGGCTGCAAGACAAAAGTGCTAACCAGCGAAATGTCACGAAGCACTGGGCCTTTCACAAACTCTTTACAAAATGGCATTATGCATTACCTATCCTGCCACCAATGTACAGCCTAGTTAATGGCCAAGCAGCATGCTCCAACCCCATCTCTTTAGAATGCACATCAGAAAGATTATTACGGTAATCTATAGGCCCTTACCAGGGGCAATCAGAGATATAGCAAGGTCATGGCTGTAATTCCAATACAATCAAATGATCCAGAAGAGATATTTGGGAAGAAGTGTGCTCAGCCTCGAGCCAGGCGATACCCTTTACTTAGGGAAATAGGGTAGAGAATAAATTATATATTTCTTCAATCAAATATGGGTGGGTAAGCTTCTATTTAGTGATTTTTACTAAAAGAAGGGGATATTACCTTAAAATGTATAAACCAATAGTGACTAAACCAAGTAGCCACATTTAGAAAGGTTAACTCTACCCATACTGCTTATTTGCCTTCTTTGGAGCGTAAGATCAAGCATCGGACCTTGAATGGATAGTGTTTTTGTAACTGGCATGAACACCTTCTCCTCAAGACTCGATTTACAAACCAAGCAATGCAACAGAGTCTAGCAGGAGTACTGTGCTGTCACCGACTCTCTATCATCCATTAGGACTTAAACCCTTTAGCAGCCAATTTATTTAGAGGCTTGCAAGTGCTCCAGGCCAATTTATTGTATCACTTTTTTATTTCTTGTTACATTTCCCTGCTTCTAATTAGTACTGCTGTAATGTGTATTTATGGTCACTTGTCACTAGGGGGCAGTGTGAGACAATAACAGAGGACTTCTGCTTTCAGTTTCTGTATTTTCTGCTAGTAAAGAGACATCAAAGCATTCCAAGAATTTACAGCACAACGAGTTCAACCGACGGAGGTCGAAAGTAGTGCACTTATCTCAAAGGAGATAACTCTATTGAGGCTGCTAATGGGTTAAGAGAAGGTAAATGTGTATTAGACTTTTAGAATTGCACTATTAAAGGACACCAGATGTGAAAGGGAAATGGAGGCTGCCATATTTATTTATTATATTCTTTATTTTCTAAACAAACACCAGTTGCCTAATGTCCTGCTGATTTTTCATGCATCAATAGTGTCTGAATTACAAACCCTAAACAAGCATGCAGAAAATCCAATCAAACATCTGATGAATGTTTGTTCGGGGTCTATGACTAAAAGTTATAGAGGCAGAGAGAAGATTAGCAGGACAGCCAGGCAACTTGCACGGTTTAAAAGGTAATAATTATGTCAGCCTCCATAACGCTCTCACTTCACGTGTCCTTTAAATAAAAATGAAATAACATTTATAGGATTCCATAAACAGAATGAAGGACAGGTGTTTATAGTTGAAGGCCTTTTTTTCTCATTTTAAGCAAACAAAGTTTGAATTGTCATGATGACCTTGCATAACAATGACCTTACAAAAGATCATAGAACTGCAAAACAGGAAAGTTAGAATGCTAAAAATGATTGTTACATGTGAATAGCCAGTAAAGGATTAAATACTTACAATTAAAGTTTTTAGCTCCACCATAAAGCTAGGCAGATCAGAGCTGTGTTGTAATCTCTGGTAAGAGAAGAATGAATACATATATATTATTTGCCAAGAAGCACCACCGTAAGCTCAATGACCACCATTATTATCATTATCATCATTACACTCTCTTGAATAATTCCAATGATTCTGGAAGGCTTACCACAAATTTCTCATGTGCAGCTACCATTCTAAAAGCTTGGTACACACTATCAATTATGATTAGCCAACCACTGACCAATTTTAGCAGCTCCATGTGATAGGCTTGTTTACCTACACAATCTGCTCATAGTATTCAATATCCAGTGTTCTCCCCAGATTTTTTTTCTAGCCGGAAGGCATGAAAAAGTAGCCGGGGTGAATGCAGGGCTGGTGCAACTTTGCTTACATCATAAGAGGATGAGAAGGCAAGCCGATGACAGCCGGGTGCTCACCAAAATTAGCCGGGTGCAGTACCCGGCTAAAAGAGCCTAGGAGAACACTGATATCTGTTGACCCTCATACCATATGGAGGTGGTAAAATGTGTCAGTGATTGGCCAATCAAAGTTGAGGGTGTGTACCAGGTTTAAACCAGAGCAGGAGTGGAAAGCCAAAGTTGTATTACTGAGGGTAAAGGATGATCTCCTTTTACGTGAAAGAATATCATCATTTTGCTACCCTCAGTAAATTTCATTTTCCAGCTGTTCTACCATCAAAAATGATCATCTTGCCAAAAGCTTGTGGAATAGAAATAGAGAATGGACAACTTTGTGTAAGGCACCATGAGGCAGGCAACAGTAGCGAACCTGTCAGCACTCCCAACAATACAGCCATTGTACATCATGGCCATTTAATGGCTCATGTCATGTCTGTAGGTACCTTATATCTGAACCTGAAAACTGTCTATCGAGCTAACCTTTTTCGTCTCCCAGAAAGGCACATATTATAAAAGTGCCTGCGTGTGGTATCTATTCTTTTAAAGCAATCTTTGTAGTTGTACAGCACCATCTTGCAATGGTCCCACTTTATATTGGTTATAATCATATGGCTGGGCAGGTATTATTTTATTTATTTTGAATTAATCCTCATCCACCCGTCTTGATTCCAAGAGAGGTGACAAGAAACTTGGGGGCCCGATAGGAGGGGGAGTTTGGGTGCCGCCATAGGCCCTCATTGAAATACCGCCATAAGGTAAATTTGAGCCCCTGATAAATACCGAGCGGTGTGGGTGCCAGCATTTCCCCTTAATGCCAGCATTTAAATGGGGACCTATGAAGACACCGCAAAAATGTTGGCTTTTTTCAAGTTTTTTTGTGGTGTGATGGGGAGGGGGGTAATGGTTAAGGTTACGCATTGATGCTATATTAATACCCTAATTTTCTCTGAAATAGTAGAATATAAGTACATTTACCGATATTTCAATATCGGGTTTTCGAGATGCCAAAACTTCCACCGCCGCTTTATGCATGTACGCCCAAGAAACTTGAAGAGCACCTCCAACGTGCAAAATAATCCATTTACTGTGTAGGGTACGATCAGCTATTAAAAACAATATTTATTTACCCACTCTAGCAATTCTAAAATATTGCATGCAGACATCTCCTGGTCCCTACATCTGTGAAAGACATTTACGGTAACTTGGTTTAATTTTAACACAAAATATGTTTATTTGAAAAAAAAGAAATAAAAAAAAGAAATAAAAGTACAAATCTATATGCATACGACCTAGTCTCCTTTATAACAATAAACCATTCTTCAAAACAGAACTCAACAAATTCAGGACAACCACATGGTCAAGAGGGATCATAACCTGCTCATCATAGGAAATTTCAAAAGCTCGGTTTAAATTAGCAGCAAATACATTTTTTTATTGCAGAACAAAAGTTCTTTAAGAGGTGGTTCTCTGTCCAAGGTACCTGTCATTTCTTCTTCCTTTTATTTTCTCAAAAGCGAGGTGGTAAAAGCCAAGGCAATGAATGTTTCTGGTTATTGTTATAATTATTCATTTCTAAAGTGCCCTCATCTTCCATGGTCATGTTCAATTAATGTGACACAAACACTGCAAGGTAGCCACTCCATTTACGCCAGGGTCGTGTTCAAAGAATGGTATGTGTTAATCAAATAAATTAAACAATAGATTCCCATTGAAAATAATGCCACATGGAGACTATGAACTCTATGACATCCTAAAAGAATAAAAAGGGGGAAAAAAGTAGATTTGCTGTAGCTATGACTTCACTGACTCTTCAGTTGAAGCCAACATGGTGTTCTACTTATCATTCCCATTGGAATCATTTTGTGTTGCTGTGCTCGGCATGCAAGTGAATGATGGGACTTGCTTAGATGAAAGCTATGAAATCTTTTTAAAAATTCCTGTCCCTGGAGTTTCTACCTAGTATGCTGCTGAGCTTCCTGCTAGGGGAACTTTAGAACAGGCTTGCTCATCATGAGTAACCACGGCTACTCGTGATTCAAATGAGTTGTAATTGCAGCAGCTGAGAGGCTGTATGCGGCGGGGTTAATTACCCATAATGCCGCCGTTCGCCCTGCGTTTCAAAGGGCTTGCAAACGACCTATTGGTCGCGTTGCAAGCCTCGCTATGGCACACTTCCTCTTTCAAGCCGGAAGGAGGAAGTGTGCCATAGCGAGGCTTGCAACGCGACCAATAGGTCGCTTGCAAGCCCTTTGAAACGCAGGGTGGACGGCGGCATTACGGGTAATTAACTCCGCCGCATGCAGCCGCTCAGCTGCAGCAATTACAAATCATTTCAATCACGAGTAGCCACCGTGGTTACTCATGATTTACTCGTGATGATCAAGCCTGCTTTAGAAGCATAAGCCAAGGATTTCACAGCTTGGTCGATTGCTGGATGGGAGCCCCACAACACTGAGGGACATCTTTGACCATCTAGATTTTCACTCAAAATTGTCGTAAACTATCTTTTCTGGCAAGGAAAGTCTGTAGTTATTTTCACATGCAGTTAATTAACAGCCTGCCTTTACTGTTAGAATTCTGTAGTTATTTAAAACGTTAACTTTACAGATCTCTCCTTAACATAAAGACAGAAGAGTTAACTTTAGGTTTGCCTGAGGTAAATTGTTTAGTGAACACTACAAGTATTAGACTTTGCAATAAATATATACAATACCTTCATTTAATACTTAGGCTCCAAATCAAACATGGATACTAATAATAATCATAATAAAAACACCACACTATATACTAAATTTGAAATACCTGCTTTACTATGTGCTGGTATCCTTGTAGAATGTTTCTTAACTGCCAGCTGCATTCTATCCTAAGAATGAAAAAAAAAATCAGTTATTTCAGTTATATTATAGGTATTTGTTTGGTACAGTATGCTTTCAAATGTACCCCAATTTCAAATAAACATAACTACCTGATGGAAAGCAGCAAAAAATTCAGGACAGATAAAAGCAATAGCTAATACAATTTCAGAAATGAACACCAGAAGTGTTTAGACAGTAAGAAACAGGTTAAAAGAAAAAAAGTCCAAATAAGGCAGTATCTGCGGGAAAACAGCCTTCATATAAATAAAAACAATATACAGTATAATCCATCTACCATTTTTATAGCCAGCAACAAATGTTACACAAACCTGCTTGTCCGTAATTATGTTTTCACACTAAACAGGTTGCACAAGAACAGGGCCGTTTCTTGGGCAGTGCAGGCAGGGCGACCGCACTGGGCACAGACTGGCAAATAGAAGAAGGGGGCAGAGGCAGAAGGACATAACCGCTAGGGAGCTGGTGATGCGCGGTGCAGCCAAATGGAAGAGGAAAGAAGCACAGCGCGATCGCCTTCCTTAGCTCTTCCTGTGCTGCCTGCGTCTGACGTAAAGTCATAATCACCTGGTGTCCTGTAGCGGTACTGCAGGCTGTCACTGCACGGCACCCATGGTGGAGTCGGCTTTCCGGGCTCTCTTCACCTGTGTTTTCCTGGTCTCTGCTTCCTCCTGGATGAGCGGCTGGTCACTAGTAAGTAGGCAGATCTACTTGTGACCTGTGGTTGTGTGACTGTCC